>NC_048898.1:10427914-10600600 GCF_011077185.1 Oxyura jamaicensis
AGAAAGAAAGAAAGAAAGAAAGAAAGAAAGAAAGAAAGAAAGAAAGAGCTGAAGGAAGATACCAGACTGACCTATGGTAGCTGTTTGCTCATTAAGATATTAAAAAACACATTCATCAAAATGTTAATACATGGTAACGTGGGATTTGGTGTTTCACAAGTTAGCTGTGTATAAATAACAGTGATTCAAGTCAGAAGATCTTCGAGTGGATTCTGACTGTAGGTGTTTATTGGGGAGGTGCACCAGTCACACACCTATGGATGACATAACTACTTGCCAGCCTTTTCATGGTGCTTGCAAGAAATCCACCATCTCTTGTAACCATTAATTTCATACAGTGGTAAATTTTGAGGACTATTTTGAAGGAAGTTGTCCCACAATTTAAAGTCCATGAAAATCCTCCTTAAATTGAGTAGTTAAAAACGGGCATTTTCCATCATTTCTTTGTAGTTTTGCAATCTAACTTCTCATTCTGCAGTTTATGCTATATACTTGGCCACACTTGAACACACTATGTTACAGAGTGCTGCTGAGTGCAAGACAGGAGGGGAGGGGTGTGATGGCTGAGCTTTTCAGGGCTCCTGAAACACCAAGCATCTGAGCTGAAATGCTGACATTTGAATTTTAAGTGAGAAGAAATGCTAGTTAATACTGGCTTGTTTTCAGCAGTGGGACAACTGCCACAAATATCTGTTTTCTTTTTTCTCTTTTAATTATTGAGTTAATTATAATGCAGAATTTCAAAGCTCATCGTTGTTAAATTTTCATTCAGATGGCACTTTACCCAATATTTCTAGTACTTATTTTCTGTACCTCCACACTGTGTTGAAGTAGAAAATTCTACAGAAATGCCCAAATTTTTTCAATTATCTTCAGTATGATGCCAGATTTGTTATGTGCCACCTCATTTCATTTATTGGTATTTACTGTCCTCCAGCTGTCAGGATCAATGCTCATTTTCAAACTGCTAGCTGCCAAGCAGTATTTCTAGACTTGTTATGCATCTACACTTCATCCACACTGTTCCCTTCCCATCATTATTTGTAACATCATCTCTAAACATGGAATCCTACCTTCAAACGTCATGCAATTATCCACAGAAGGGTACCTACGTAACTAGATGCAGGTTTCTTCGCTGTTCTCTTCAGAGAGACTTTTAAGTTTGTCATTCTATGAAAATAAGCTCCAAGAATGCACTAGAATTAACATGCAAAGGCAAATATTTACTCTGTTTCCTCACTCAGGCTATAGCATTATTGTCAACATTATTGTTTTATCCCCCTTTTTCCCCTTCCCTTAAACAGAGTTGAACCTGCAGTATTTCCAAAACAAACAACCATTCAATAACCCACAGCCATAATATTTACTTATTTAATACTGAAATGACAGCATCCAATGCTTAGAATACTGAAAACATTTTAGAACGTTAAACAAAGTCACTATAGATTTCAAGCAAAGAATCCAGTTAGCAAGAAGATAATTTCTATTTTTTAATTTGCAATTCTGTTGAAAATTTTATTCAGAAACACAGATATGAAAAATCCTGGTGTAGTTACAATTTTGACCATTATCTGTTTCATTGCAATTTGAAATTTGTCATGGAATAATAAAATATTAATACAGCCAAAGTACCTCAGGCCTTGAGTATAATTCAGAAATAGCCAGGACTCCTCTGCAGTGGTGAGTTGTATAGTTGTAGGTTTATAGCTACTAGTGATTGGAAGACAGAATAGAAAAGATTTGTATGTAATAATTGTCAGAGCAACTGCTATGCTGGCAAAAAGCAAACATGATTTTGGATAAACAAGCCCTTTCTCAGGTTTGAAATAAACTCAAATGATCTTTCAGAATTGAAGGAAGGTTTAGCTTTATTATTTAAAACTTGTCTGCTTCTTCTCTATCTATTAAGATATTACTTCCATCTGCAGTCCTTGAATTACCTGTATCTAACGTGTTATTAAGTGTGTAAAGGTCAGAGCAGCACTGGGCCCAGGGCAGACCTGATTGGCAAGGAGGAATTCTTGTATATAGAATTATACAAGAATAGGAATTCTTGTATAAAATGCAAACAGAGTTTTTGTTTGTTTGTTTCTCTCTAAGTTAATGAGAATAGGGAAATTGTACAGTAGTTTCTACACAAGTTTTGGGAAGAGAATGCCTAGACAACATTGGCAGCCAAAACCATGCATTATCTTAAATTCAGATTTAAGCAGATCAGTTCAGTGCTTCTGGAACAGTTGAACCCAGAGCGTGTCAAGTGTATTGCTTCAGGAGTCTGCCACTGACACATCTTGTGTATTAATATATTTGAAGAGTATTGCTGCAGTACCAAACTCACTTGTGAAAAAATGCAAGATGAAAATGCAGTTCAAAGAGAGAAGAAGCTGTCGGTGCATCAGAGGATTACTCCATGTTAACATTTTGCATTCACCAACTCATCAAAAGTATGAGGGTTGGGGGGGGGGTTGTTTTTATCATCTTGTATCAGGATCATAATCTCACTGTTTTGGTTTCATGTACTTTTAACCCTAAGTATTAGAGATTCTGTAATCCTGAAGAAAGGAAATGCTTAGGTTATTTTGAGTTATTATGAAGCTGACATTAAATTCTAATTGACCCCCACCCTCCCCACCTTTAGACTTTCATACAGAGACAATTAGGAGGGTTTGGCTGAGGTATCCAGTATGCTAAGACTTTTTTCTAACAAATCATTGCAGTAGGTCTAGACTTCTGTGTCTACTTCAATCTGAAGGTAATCGTATTAGACTGATTTATGTGGAACATTTCCTCTTGGACAGCAGTGACATTTGTAGGACAAAGGTCATGGTCAATAGTTAAGTGTAAGCAACAGCTGCATTCTTCTAAAAGGACATGTGAAGATAGGCCTAGTTCCAATACAGGGAAAATACAGAATATACCAAAACTGTGAGCTACATGTGTCAGTGTGAAATACTGCTAAACACTCCAGATGGACTTTCAGTAATTTAATCTTGGCCACTGGAACAGTGTTTCTATGATGCTGTACAATATAGTCTTAAGGTTTCTAAGAAAACTCATAGTTTACAGCCTTTATAGACCAATTTATGAGGCAAGCTAAAGAAACATAATGAGAACCTCTTGATATTCATGATAGCAAATGCACTAATTTACACGGCTCTGGCTTAATTTTTTAGACATTTTTTAATGCTTGTGTGTGTGTGTGTGTGTGTGTAAATTTGTGATTTTTTTTTTCCTCCCCTGGGAATAATTGTTATATGTTATATGTCAAACTTGGGAAGATATATAAATTAAAAGCTCATTTATTCCTTAGGTTAAAAAAATTGATAGCAACGGAAGAGTGGATGCAAGTGATGCTTTTATGCATAATGAATACAGTTTCAGTCATGCAACACTTCTGTCAGTGCTGTGGGATCATTCATTTTAAATTTGGAAAATTCATATGAACAAAGGTTCATTAGTACATTCTATTTGTTCAAAGTGTATAAAATCAGCATCTTTGAGCCAAATAGAATTCTTTGGTTTCTGTTTCCTATTTAGAAGACATTCACTTAAGTGTTCACATCCACTTCATTCCAATTAGCATACAGATCACACTCGTGGGGTACATACTACAAAATTGGTGGCAGACTTCTCACTGTTTTATCTTTTTTTCTTTTATGTGTCTTATGGGCCAGTGACCAGCAGGCTTGTAGAGCAACTGTAAATCTAATTGAATGTTTAACTTTGGATATGCACATCTTATGGTTCATGTACACTGGTGTTTCTCTTCTGACAATTAAAAGAGTTAATTGTGGTTATAGACTTATTAATGAAGAGTATTTATCAACAAAGATGACATTTTAAACATGTAATCCTGGTCTCTAATTCTTGCCTCAGTCCAAACACTATGACAGCAATGTGGTCCACTGTACACTGCAAGGCATTGCCTCTTTCCCAGACTGTACGACATTAAGCTTTCTCCTTTCTCCTTCTCTTTTCACAGGCTGTAGAATGGAGATAAATTCTTTACCCAACACTTAACTTTTCAGTCACAGATATCAAACTATTTATATAACTGTCACAAAATATCATTTCAAAGAGAAGAAAAAAAATAAGAAAAGAGGATAGTAATGCAACATGAGGATTTTCAGAGCAGATTTTACTGAATGGCTATGATAGTGTGCTAGGTTTAGTACCAGAGGTCACTTATGATAACATATGAGCTTAAATATACTCATTCAAATTTTACTCGTGACTCCTATGTATTTATAGAAAAGAAGAGGATGTCTCGTGGAAGTATTACCTTAATCCACTGTGTTGTTAATCATCAATGATCCCTTCTTAAGATTATGTTACTAATACGGTATTTTTTATTTTTTTTACAATATTTCTGACCTAAAATATTTTGTGACTAATTTATGTGATGAAATATATTCATCATGCTCTTGGACAGAACGTCTGTAGGGTTCTAGCCATACAATCTAGCACAGACACCTGTTACTGTAGAAGACTGGGAATGCTGAGAAGTATCTATAAAATACTGTGAAAACAGAACAACTGCAGCTGTTCATATTTAAGAAGTGTGTGAGGTGAAGCAGCACTTGGTAATTACTTTTCATAGCTTAAGAGTTCAGTGAATAGAAAGAGAGGACATATAAAACAAAAGCCAAACATCAGTCTTTCTTTTCCCTGTTTTTTGTTTGTCAGACTGCTTGTCCCTCAATATTTCTACGGAAAAATCTCACACCTGAAGAAACTTTTTTTATTGTTTTTAATTGTGTTGACAATGGCAACCAGACTCGGAGAGGGGAGGCAGGGGAGGAAAAGTAATAGAAGAATGCATAAAGGTGGTCAGTATTAGAGTACTATAAAAATGTGATACTGTCTACAACTGACTTTATATTTCAGGTTCTCTGAAGAAGTACAGTTCGTGCTCTGTTTAGTACTGTGTCACAAGGGTTTATTTTCATTTCCATTAGAAAAATATTATTGGAACCCTTGAAGAAAGAGTGAAAAGGTTTGTTTTCATACTGACACTTGAGCTGAGTTCTTTGTGGCTCACAATCTGTAAGTAACTCATAGCAGGAAAGTAATTTGATTTACAAACATAGAAGAAAACAATACAATTATAGATGAGAGATGACAGTCTCCCTGGTTTTGTACTCAGAATTTCTCCTTATGAATTGAGATAGGTGATCATCATCGTTAGCTATTGGGAGGTCTTTGTACAGATGACTGTTTTGCCTGGACAAAGTGATCCTTAAAGTGATCAAAACAATGCGCCACCTCTTGGATAACTGCATTTGTTACCACAAGAGGGACTGAGAGGGAAAAGAGAGAAGGGAAGAAACCGTCCAATGTCGTTTCAACCTTTATTCATTTCTGAGTCCTCTGACTTTACTAGATTTACAAACTAGCTCTGAGTGCTGACATTCCTCCCTGAGGCAACCTAATGGTTGGCCACCAGATGCTCAAATGTAATAGCAAGTATTGTCTCCCAACACTGAGAAACTGAGCTATTGCCCCTCACATTCACTTAGATTTGCTCCTGTAACAAAAGAAAATGCAATAGCACAAAAATGTCTTTCATACTATTTTGTTGTTCCCCCAAAGAAAAGAGAAAGAACCAAGTCTGACCATTCCTAATGTTGATTCTTGTTTTATAGAAGCAAGTTTATGTGGCAAATGAAGATTTCCTTTAATACATTACATAAATGTACTCAAAATATTTTAAATACTTAAAAGAAAAAAAAAAAAAAAAAAAAAGCAAGGACCTTTACATTATCCTAGTAGACCTGAATATGATATATCCTCAGTAGTTACAAAATAAAGTGATGCTTCTAACTCTAATGCAATAACTGGGCTCTCATTTTTAACTCATGCATGTTATTTTCTCATGATTAGGACATTCAGATATTTCTTCACTGATTTCATAAAAATAAGATATCACTTAAAACAGAAGGAACTGCAAACTTTTCCATGGTGAGTTGTTAGAGGACAACATTATAATATGAGAATGCTCTCAACTTTGCAATAAAATGTGACTCATACCTGATAAGAGTTAAATCATAGGCACTATCTCTGTGGGGAAAAAAAAAATCTCTCATCAATCAAGGACAAGAGCTATACTTTGTTTTTTAGTGGACTTGATATGAGGAATAGCCATAGCAACATAAAAGTAGTGCAGAAGTCTGCAATCTATGATGGTTATAGCTAAATTTACAGTCCTTGACGGACTTGTCCTCCATGATTTTAAACTTTTTTTTTTTTTTACCTGATTTAATAATTTGGCATCCTTCACATGCTCAGATATTGAATTTCATTAGTTTTATTAGTTACACATATGAAAAAGTACCTTTTTCTTATTCCACTTCAACAGAGTCACTTCAATCTAAAATTACAGAAAATGTATGTATTTGATTAAAAGATGAAATCAGCTGCTGTCTTCCCTTAAGCTTTCTTTATAGTTCTGCCTGTAAAGATTCAGTATAATCCAGGAGCAATGTGGCTTTTTTTTTTCTCCCCATTGATGGGTAAAAGTCAGAAAATTTATAATTTAATTGGACCTTAAACTGTTGAACTAAATAATACAGTTTTAGTCTAAAAGACCATTAGCTTATCCATTAATTTAATAGAGCCTTCTTATGATTTATAGGCTTCCTAAAGATTCATTCTAAACTTTTGGGTTCAAATCTGATCTTTCATAAAATTTAGGAAAAAACATCTAGAGAGGGGTGAACTTCCCTCAATTATAGGGAATTCCTCCTCCCAGAGGAGGGCTACGAAGATGGTGAAAGGCCTGGAGGGGAAGACGTACGAGGAACGGCTGAGGTCACTGGGCCTGTTCAGCCTGGAGAAGAGGAGGCTGAGGGGAGACCTCATCGCAGTCTACAACTTCCTCGTAAGGGGTTGTCAAGAGGCAGGAGACCTTTTCTCCATTAACACTAGTGACAGGACCCGCGGGAACGGGGTTAAGCTGAGGCAGGGGAAATTTAGGCTGGACGTCAGGAGGGGGTTCTTCACAGAGAGGGTGGTTGCACACTGGAACAGGCTCCCCAGGGAAGTGGTCACTGCACCGAGCCTGTCTGAATTTAAGAAGAGATTGGACTGTGCACTTAGTCACATGGTCTGAACTTTTGGGTAGACCTGTGCGGTGTCAAGAGTTGGACTTGATGATCCTTAAGGGTCCCTTCCAACTCAGGATATTCTATGATTCTATGATTCTATACATCCAAGTTGCAAGATAGAACAGTTTGAAGAGGATATTAATTTTCTCCAGTTACTGTGGTGGTAAGACTGGAATGAATAATTTGAGGTCATTCTTCTACACTTCATTCTCTGCAGTTATTCTTCCCTGGAAGCTATCCCATTTAAGGAAATGTAGAATGTCAAAGGAGAAAAAGTAATACTCTTAGTAGATTGAACCTTACTTTTCCGTAAGTCTAAGTTCACTTCCACCGCTGTAGTAAGTTGTTACATTTTATGCCTTTTTACTATGCAATTGAAATATTTATACAATTGTTCATCTATTCCAATATGTCAGATGGCTTGCTCTGTACTGCACTCTGAATAGATGAGTGCCTTGTCCACTTTCAGACCAGTGGCATGCTGTCTGCTGACTACCACAGGTGTCTCCACAAGAGTATGCAAAATGGAAACCTCAGGGAAATAGCTCAGTGAATCACATTAAAAGAAAAGGTGAACAAAAATTGTAGTACTCAAATTCAGTATTAAGTTGGGGAGCAATGCAGTGTGAATTTCCAGGCCGTGCACTGCAGAGGATGGATTCTGGGGCCACAGAGAGACTGAAGGAATACTGAATACACAAGCATTTCAAATACATATCTATATCAAGCTCAAGGTACCTAAAACCAGCCAAAAACAGATGCAATCCAAACCTTCTCTGTAATGAAAAACTTGCAGATGACTCCACCTAATAGGAAGAGGCAATTGCGGAAAATATAATACTGAGGATTCACCCTATGCCTATGTATGTGTACATGTATATACCTGTAAGAATGACTATGCATGCACAAGTGAATTTGTCTTGAGCTTAGCCCATACATTCTTCTACACACAAATCAGGCCTATAACTGAACATTTCTTGTTCACACAGCAGACATGAAAAATGAGTTCCATGGCAGATGAGTACCCTGGAAGCACTTTGATTTGCCACAATAAATAAGACTTCTGTAAAGAATAATATATAAAATGTCAGTTCCTGACAAAAAGTGTTAAAGAGTTCCATACAGAACACGAGATAGTATTTGGATGTTCAGATGGTATTTTGAATATGCAGCATTTCTTTAAACTTCTAGATGAGGATTGGAGATAATCTGCATTTTCTGGAAGAAAAATAGCTGAAGGAAATACATTGTTTCATTTTAAAAACACTTAACAAAGAATACAAGAACATGCATTAAGGCGTGTGTGTTGATTTCAGTATACCTGAGACCACACAGGAGCATGAAAGATATGCCTGTCATATGTCTGCACATCAAAATTCTTCCTCTGGTCTCAACCACCATGTTGTCACCGTGGCATGTAGGTTATTCTTTTGCTTTTGTGCATTCTGAGAATACAGTTTCAATTGTAGATGCTATTACATAACTTTTTTTGAAGCTAAGGATGGTTTCCAAATAAGTTGAGTATCCCTGACAAAGACTACACTTGCAACTGAATGGAGAGTTCACAGGCCACTACCAAAACCAAGTTATTTCAGCAGTGGAAAGTACTTTTCAACTAAAAAGGTTCACTTGCTAAGTGATGCTGTTTTCAATCTGTTAGCATTTGTGTTTCTAAATTACAGGGTTCTTTGAATTTGTCATTCAGCTACCTGTGAGAAATGTATCTAGCTCTGATAATTCTTCCAAGAAAGCTTTCATAACCAAGTCTTTGCATTTTTAGTGCAAGGTTTTGATTCATTTCAACATAAGAATTCAAATTTTAAAGAAAAAAATGTAAATGTTCACTGAATTTTAAAAAGGTCAAAGTATTAAGAAGTGGGTCATCTAGAAAAACAGAGTTTACTCCTGGAGCTCACTGAAAGATTTTAAAAGCCTCAGAGAGCATCAGTATGGACTTGTAAGAGAACTTGCATTAAATGTGATTAACAGCTGATGATTAAAATAAAGGCATTTCAGAGATATTGCTATTCCTTAGTTTCTATTTGTAGTAATAGAAGTAAGTACTGCTGTCCAATGGGGTTGCTGCTAACAATATCTTAATTTGGTCACATGCCACAAGCAAAATAAGATAAATTCTACCAAGAGGCTATTTTGATGAATCAGTGAAATAACTGTAGGAATGATATCAGGCTATTATTTTTAGAACAAGAAATTAAAATGTGAAGATTGAGATTTTATTTTGTTAATGGCTGTGAACCCACACAACCAATTAATAGTGTGATTCGATATGACACTGACTGAAAGGGAGTTAGCTATTATTTCAATACAAATGTCTAGTTCCTTCAAAAAGTATTTAAATTTAGTTGTTTCATTTTTTTTTAATTTAATAAAGAAAACTGTTTCCATGAGACAAGTCTTTTGTCAGAGAAATTTGATTTTGAGGACTTTGTGAACTGATTATTTTTTTTTCCCATTTCTCTACCCCCGTAGGGAATATGATTTGAAAACCAGCTCCAAACTTGTATGCTGCTCCATCTCCATATAGAATCAACATACAGTGCATTTTATAACCATTTCAGATCCACAATTTCAGAAAATATTCCAGGCATCATGTCTTTATTCATAAAAAAAAAAAAAAAAAAAAAAAGAAGAGTTAGTATTTTCTTTGACCATATTCATCCGTTTTCCTGAGACCAAACCTCATTGCATTGTCATTGTTAAGAATAAGAAGTACAAAGAAAGTACAAACTGAGTGGAAAAAAAAACACTTTTTGTCAAATAAACTTCTAAGGATTATGCC
Organism: Oxyura jamaicensis; assembly: GCF_011077185.1. Lineage (NCBI taxonomy): Eukaryota > Metazoa > Chordata > Aves > Anseriformes > Anatidae > Oxyura > Oxyura jamaicensis. Next base: position 10,437,821 of record NC_048898.1, read on the forward strand.
TATTTTTTTGGTCTTTTTTCTTTTCCTCTCTTTAATACCAGACTTCATACTGTCTGTTTGCATAGATATTAATATTACAACCGAGGTTCTGCATTAAAGCAGTAAAAAACAAAAAAATTGCTTTCTAAGCAGAAATACTGCTTTCCAAAAGAATTCTGGCCACTCTGTTGTAAACTGAAAGTACATGCAGCATGGATAACAGATTCTCAAAATGTTAAACAGGCAAAACAGATTAATTATCAGACATCACAAGATCAAGAACAAAGATGAGATTTGTTTACATTTTCTAGCTACCATGCTAAAAAAAGTATTCCCAAACTGAAACAATATAGCTGGTATAAACTGATGATGCTCTGCTGACTTCCAAGTCAGCTGTGTTGATCTGCACACACTGAGCTTCTGACCTATTGTTTCAATAAAATTTTCCAGTTTATTTCTGGCAGCCTGCTGAGGCAGGATTCCAGTCAAGCTTTATCCCATTAAAGAATGCTGTCCATACACAATAAAACCAAGCCATTATTATACCTTCACTATAAAATGACAAACTTGAGAACAAATATCTACTCCAGACTGGGAACTAATTAGGTTTGCATAAGATGCAATCTGACTCAAAAAGAACATCTCTATAGTAACCACAAGCTTGTTTGTTTGTCAGTTTTGCACTAAATTGACATTACTCTTTTGTTAGCTGATGCAAACCAGGCCCTCAATGCAAAGAGAGTGGTACAAGTACCACTTATTCTTTGCAGTGGAAGCTTGCTAACCAGCTGTACTCTATAGCTTTATCTGTTTTGTGCTCATCAGTGGAAAAAGGCTAAGCACAGAAATGTCCAGAAAGGTTCATCTTGGATATAGGGTTGCTAAAGTTCAGCTGGAGCTACCTCATAAGAGTATGATTCAGAGAATTAGCATGCAAATAGCCACATGGAGCCAGGAACATCTATGTGTCCACGCAGATGGGGCCATAAATACATATTCACATTTATCTCACAATCCTATAAGGCTGAAAAGTATTGTCTTCACTTTGCAACTGAGAAGCAAGATGAGAAAAAAATAAAGGACAGACTTCTCCTTTTGCTCATTTGAGTCGTTCTGACTGGCTGAGTTAGGTATTATAAAGATTAATACAGCTAACTGATGCTCAGCAAGTCAACCAAACTCTTTGGCAGTGACAGTGAGGCCCCCTGTTCAGAGTTTTCATCAGAAAACCTCTCATAATCTCTTTTAAGGCCAAAGAGAAATCCTTGCAACTCCACAGAAAAGAAGATACACTAAAGTTCATAGAGAATGTCTGCAGTGCAATATTCTGAACTCTTTCAGCAGATGTCACAGATTCATCACCATTTTGCAAATTTCTCACCTAATCAATATAATTACTCTCTCTAGGGAAATAAAATCTACCCTGGAAACTGAGTCAATGAAAAATGTCTTTTTCACCTTGTGACAAAAGGCAAGATTTGTCTATTTCAGGTTTTGTGAAGTACTTGACAGAATTAGGCAAAAACATTTGCCACCTAAAACACCAGGAAACAGCTTTTAAGAAAAGGCTTCAAACTAATTTGTGAGGGGCCATGATGATTTAAAAAAGAGGTTCTAGGAAGGTTTTACATATGCTACTTCCATATACCAAAGACAGCAAGAAAGTGTCATACAATGAAAACAGTAATAACACTAACTCGTATTTTACTTTGCACAAAAAAAAAGAGGTAATGTTTTGAGTCTGTATTAGGAACATTACATTCAACAAATAAGAAAGGAGGCAGCTTATAGAAAATGAATAACTGATAAAAAAACCTACTTTCTTTTTGCAGCTATCTGCAAGACTTGGGAATTCACATGTGTTTTAGAAACTTTTAAAATAGCAATGATTTCTTATCAGGAAAAGATGCTAGTTCAATTGTATCGACTTAACATTAGGAAGCTGAAGCTGGGGAAAAAAACCATTACCACTGTTATATAAAGAGAAAAATTATATGCGTGACAATAATACAAGAAGATAATACTCTTTACAGAATTATTCCTGTAGTCACATGATTCTTTTAGAATTAAAGCTGTCTTATATAATCAGGGAAAAATTTTGAAGCTCAACATGACTTAAGCAATGGAATGGCCAGAGCTTGATTTGTCAAACAACATGGCAACAAACAGATAAGAGATGTCAACTTACCTAGTCATTGAGTCAGACATCAGCTTTAAGAACCTCCCTGCCAACACCATGCAAAAAACCTGCATCAGCCTGCCAGGTACAGCACAGCTAAAGCTTCTCAGGCAATTCCCATAAGCCTCAGCCTTTTCAACATAAAACTTTCTGCCTTGTCTAGTTTACAATGATCACTCTTTTCTTCCACCCCAATAACTAAGAGCATACATTTTTTTCTCTGCTCTCAACTAATTATTTCAACAATGGTCTTTTAGTCCATGCAACATGAGCAGGACCACGAGAATGCTATATTTTATACATTTAGCGTCCACGTTGCCTTAATTCAAGCCGCTATGCACTGAGAACACAAGAATATCTTATGTAAGCATTTACCATCATTTAAATGGCAATCAATAACATATGTACATTGAAAAAAAAAAAAAAAAAAAAAAAGGCAAAATTTGGAAGCGAATGGTACCAAATTCTACAAAGTGAAAGGATTTTTTCAACCTCACTAGAAATTTGACTACAAATTATGAAGCAATAACATAACCTGAATTTTCTTTGAAAATAAAGTGAGAAAGTGAGAGAGGATGAAGTTCTAGAGCTTGGAGTAATGCACTGTGCTTTTTTTTTTTCTTTTTTTTTCTTTTTAAAGACTCCATTTGCTTTCCCAGTGTTAACAAGCATAAAATTGTTAGGAACTATTTAGAAAGTTTTATACCTATATCTCACAGATATGAGTATTTAATATAAGATCTTATTAGTGGTTTCCCCCCAGAGGGAAAGAGGACATTGAAATCCCTCCCTGCACTAAGGATATAATCAGTACCCCCTTCAAAGACTTACTTTTCATAAAAACAAGTGTGTTCATCACAAGCATTACCCCAGCCAATTCAGAAATTAAATGGATTCACAGATAAATCCTCTTACTGAAAACCCAAGCCAACCTGGGAAGAAACTTCACTGTCAACCTGGAGCTTTTTATTCTCTCCATTATACAACACAGATGTTCCTGAACTAGTAACAAGGCACAGGGGTATTTGTATCCCATCCCCTCTATGCCTTCTGCTTTAATATTAAGCCTTAGTAGGAAAATGGAGCTTGTGAACTTTGGTTTCAGTTAGGTGTTGTCTGATTACCTGAAGCCCTGGGAAATAGGTGCTTCCTGTAAATACTGTAATCTGTATGCATCCCTTTTGTAAGTTCTGCTGTGCAGAGAACCTGCAGGCTCTGAGTGCTGTGGGCTGTTGTGTCACAGTGCCCTGTCAGGAAATGTGAGTCGGCAGGGAAACAGCCTGCAGTGGAAGAAACACAGGAGACTGCAGTGTGCTGAGCAGAGACTGTGCACTGCTGCCCTTATTGCATTATCACTTTCTATGTGGAAAAAAAAAAAAAGAAAAAAAGAAAAAAAAAGCAGAAAAGCACATCTTCTACCAACATTTGTATTTATTGTAGTAAGACATTTTAGAGCTAGATGGGGTATTTTCTATATGTGTTCAGCCACATCCATTAGAGATACTTTTAAACTGCTTTACTTAGCAAACAGATGGAGTGGGCAGGAAACATAAAAATCCTTTATCTAGTTCATGGATAAAACAACTGTTTGCAAGAAAGCATTTGAGTCATGGTTGATTTTTTTAAAAGAAGATTAAGACAACTCAAGAACTGCATGGGGAACAATCCAAGTAATAGCAGGTTGTGAAAATGTAAGAATACTATTCATTATGCACAGAATGAGACAGGATTTCCATGAAATATATAATATAAAATCATATGATTAAAGACAGTATTAAAAACATATTCATAAGGGCCAAATTAAGATTGCACTGACATAGTCTAATGTTTCAGTGTTTGCTCATGCAAACATAACACCATTTTTTTAATGGAAAGAGGATTGCAGAGATTAATTTGCCTTACTTTTGTTCTGAATGTGAACTAGATACACACATATTATCGTGAATTACTATGCATAGTTTATGATTACAAGGAAGGCCTATTTTTACACTATATTTTTTTCCTTAAAATATAGCAGACAGAGAAGTTTTGCAGATATTCTATTTGTTTTAATGAGTAAAAGAAGCTGTTTGTTCATGAATAGGGGCTAAACAGAGGAGAGCTCATTCCAATATTATTTGCATGCACTGCAAAAAGGAATACTGTCCCCAGGTATACTCACTATTCCCAGAAATTACACAACAAATTTTAGTTTTTATTTTTGATAGTATTTATAGTTTTGCTTCCCTTTTTTATATCTCATTATCTGATAGAGAAAGGAGGGGAGAAATAGAGCATGGGAAGGTGGAAACATAAATAATTTAAGTAAAAATTGTGCTTTTCTACAAATTTTCATTATAAAATGAAACATTTTTTTACAATAAAACCATAAAAATGCTTGACCAGATCAAGCTGTAACTGGTTTTCTTAAGTAACGGCACAAACAAATAGGTCAAGTGATTGACAGTACTGCATTACTTATCATTCACATACTTTCACATCTGGAGATAACAAAGAGATGAGTACTGGTAAAAATGGATGTCCTGAAAACAAGTTGTGTCAGACCAGTCTAATTTCCTTTAAAATTCTTTCCTGGCTTGTTGCAGTTATGAATGGGATAGGAATAGTAGATTCAGATGCTGGTAAGTTTTAGCTAGTGTTTCCCAGAGGACATTCTTATAAAAGAGATGAAGGATGTACTCTTGGATTCTTCAAAGCTCTGCCTTGGGTCCAGTCCTATACAGCATTTTCATGAGAATGTGTATCAATACGAACTAAGGCGGACTTTCAGTACATGGAAGATTCATCTTGACAAGCTGGGGTAATGTATTGAAAAGATGGGATGCTATTTCCCAGGGACAAGTGTAAAGTCATTAGGCATTTCTAATTTTCACAAAACCTGAAGTAGGAACAATGGTCTGGTAGCAGTTCTGCAGAAAACAGTCTGTGGTTGTACTGAATCACAAACTGAATATGAGTCAACAATGCAATATCATTCTAAAATAAATAAATAAATAAACTCTCATCTTGGAGTGTATCAGGATACAGCCTGCTGTGATACTGTTGTGCTCTGCCTGGTACTAGACACTGGACTTGCCTCAGCAGGATGTTAGTACCTGATAGAAGTGAAAGCATGGCACTTCAGGAGAGAGAGAGCCCAGGGTATGGAAATAGAAATGTGAGAAATCTAGAAAACAGAACCTGCAGAGAAAAGCTAAGAGAACTGGGATTCAAAAGACAAAAGGAAAAAAAATAATAATAAACACAAAGTGTGCAAAAGGCTGTTTGAAAGGGAATACAATATTTTTATAGCCATGTGGATGGGACAAGTCGAAAGGTTCAGGCTAGACATCAAAAAAAGCCTTTAGCAAGAACAGAGATCTCTTCAGAGTAGCTTGTGTCCTCTGAGGTTTGAAGTCTCCATACTCACAGAAACCCTTGATACATCTGTCTAGGATCCCACATGTTCTACTAATCTCATTCAGGGTCAAAGAAGCCTTGTAAGGTCCTCCCAGTCTATTTTTCCATAATAGGTTTAGCTCTAAAAATTCCACACGTGCTGAGATTTCACATGAAATGAGATGCAGTTGGATAATGGCTGTTAGAGTTACCCGACAGAAGCAGAATTCAAAGCTAAAAGAGAGCATACGTAATATTTACTCCTCACCGGGAAGCGACAGTGCAGGGCCATTATTCCATTCACTTGTAAAGCAATGAAAGCAAGCAACATTGGAGGATTTTATTTCAATGTGTTTTTACCATTTCTTTAAAAATGAATATGATCGTGTCAGGGAATGAATCAAGGATATGCCAATAGAAGAGAGAGCTTCTGTTTTTACACAGATATCTCAGTAATCAGTAATGATGTGGAAAACAAATACAGAAAAGTTCATGACAGTTAAATAGGAGTTTGCTGAAATATGATAATTTTTTTAAATTGTGGCTGAGTCTGGCAGGGACTTTTTAAGCAGGATTTCAGCCAAAGTCTGAAAAAGTGCATATCAAGCAGCCTTGGGCTTTTAATTTAATTTATATTAACCAGCCTACTTGGAGTTTTCAAATTGATTCACCACCACTGTTTGAACATTCTGTGACAGAAGCAATGCATATTAAAGTAGCTAAGTTCTCCTTTCAGCATGCCTAATTAACTGTATTTTTGTCACAGGCAAAATATTGGAATATATATATATGTATGTATTCTATACACTAGACTGAGCAAATATTGGAGGAAAAGCAGTTGTGAATATATGAGTAAAATTCATGATTTGGCAATGATATCATTGGGTATCTTCTCCCCCCCCCGCCCCCCCCCTTTTTTTTTCTGTTTCCATGATAATACTCAAGTGTTCTTTTTCAACAGCGTTAATAAAATGATAAAAATGTATTATTTTCATGAATATGTGTGGTCATGTGTGAGCTTAAGTAAAAATGCTTCCATAATCTTGAAAACACTGAGAAGATTCAAAAACATTAAATCAATGGCAGCATCAGAAAAAATCAGGTTGAGAACAACTGCTGAACAGTGAATGCAGAAAATAACCTCAGCAAATATTATGTATGAGACTATGTTGCTTGAGCATTTGGGAAAAATAAACATATTTATAACAATCTGAAAATAAAATACATAGAAGAGGATTTAAACATTGAGAATAACATGCTTGCTGTGAATAATTTTCCAGTTTAAATATTTGCTCTTACATACACCAAAATTGAATTACTTACATCTATGCAGCCATAATTGTAAGGGTATTGCAATTCTACTTTCAGCCACAGGTTTCTGGTTGACCTTGAGCAAGTTATATAGATTCTTTGTGCACCAAGCTCTGCCACCTGAAAAACAGCAAAGAAGGAACTCAGGACTGTGAAGACAAAAAGCTTGGGATGCACACAGGTGATATTATATCAGAGGTGGCACTTAACCCTTATAGAGACTTTTAGAAAGATATAGAATGGTATTAGAACTTGTAGTATATTGCTGCTATTTATATCTAGATAAGCAGGATAATGCTGAACCACAATCCAATAGTTTTGAAAACATCCTCAAAACTATCCCTAAAGGTGGAGATCTACCAGGAATTTGGCCTGTATTATGTGTTAGGGCCAGTTCCTATGTCCATGGGGTAAATAGAAATACGGTAAAAATAAAGGTGACACCGTATTTTACTGGCTCATGTAAAACAGTGCTAATTATGCATTTACAATTTTAATCAAAGTAGTTATTAAATTTTCTTCATCAGATCAAGATTAAATAAGTTTCATATCTCATTGTACAACCTTGTATTTTCTCCTTCATTTCAGCCTTCACGTTGACCTGTTGTGACTATGCAATTTCTTAAGGAAAAGACATAATAAGAATGAAATCCTTGAGGCACTCATATTAACCTGCAGAAAAGGTCACTTAGTTCATAAAAGAAACAGAATGCATCTAAAAAGCCTTGAGAAAGGAACAGAATTCCCACAAGTTGCAAATAAACGTGGCCCTACTTAAAACAGCACTAGCAGTAAAAGTTAAGCAGGCACACTTGCCACTTTGTCTTTTCCTGCACACATCACTTTGGCTGCAAGGAAATCATTACTGTGACAGATCATTTATATTAATACAATGCACCTGCCAAATTATTTATACACCATAAGCATCAGCCTAGAGAATGGGCACTCTGGGAACTTCATCAGTATAGAAGAGAGGCTTCGCTGGGAGGAAGGCATGCTAAAGCACTGCAGGATTTTGATCTCAGATATAGTATTGTAAATACAGAGTGATGCCATCGAAGCCTGTAGACTTGCTTTGGATTCACACCAACGAATATGACTGATAGGAGAAAGAGCAGAAAATTGCAGCACAAAGTGATAAGTCACTGACAAGAAGACTGGAAAGAGAAATGCAAGTTAGTGTTAGATTGAGCTACTAGTCTGTGTGGTTTTTGTTGTTGTTTTGTTTTTGTTTGTTTGTTTTTGGAACTTGATCAGTGTTTTTCTCATCTCTAAGTGCGCATTAACTCTAAATTACTGCATGTTCCCAAAGTTAAAAAATCTAAATAAAATCTGCAGTCTAAAACTGTATGTTTTCACAAGTATTATGGAAATAGAAATATTTTGGTAATCATGAATTGCTTCCACTAATGTTTGGTTACTATTTGGTTATTCAACACCTATTACATTATATGCCTTGACTTAATGAGGGTTCTCGTATTCAAATGTCAATTATTAGTAGTAATGGATTTAAGAACTTCTCTGTACGAGAAAAATACTCCTTCAAAATTTATATCTCAGTCTCAGCATTTTGAAATTTAGCACTCATATTTAGTTCCTTAATTAGAAAGTTTTTCAGTGCTTACACGAAGAGGGATTATGAGGAAGCAATACGTTTTCATTCAGCATACATTTAATTTACTGTGTGTTTGATCTGAAAGACATTAAAGTTTATTTTATTATTATTATTTTTTTCCAGCTGATTGCACTAACTTCAGATCAGTCCCTGTGTTGATGTATCTGGGTCATCATTGCCCTATTGCTGACTATTTCAAAAGAATCATATGCTAATGTATGATTTGGTTACTCCACACTGAAATCAACCTGAACTTATGAGCTCTGGTCACTATTATTTTAGCTTCCTCACTTTGAATTGTTTTATATGAAAGTGTATGTGCAAACTCAAACTAGAAGAAGCATTTAAAATTACTCACTGAACCAAAATAATCAATCATTAATTAATTAAAAAAATCAGGGACCAGCTTTTTCCAGCCTAGTGATCTGTCTTTTTTCAAACTGACACTGCCTAATAGAATATAATCATGCACATTAAAAAATACAAAGGCTGACAGCGCAGTTATCGAGCAGTTTTCCAGGATGCATATCTAGAATGACTGTATAAATCCCTGTATTATCTTTTTCCCTTTTTAGTGCAAAGTGGTAGGCACATATTGTTTATAATGATAAACAAGAGATGAAATCCTCAATTCTCAAAACAAGAGACGCAACCACGATAAATGTCAGTGCAATACACATATTTTCAAAGGAAATATTTATATTTATCTACCTACTAGAATCAAAGGAAAGACTGTCCTTCATGCTAATAAGCTTTGCTTTACAACCATTTTACTCTTCAGAATGTGACCTGAGGTCTCCAGTTGTTTGTATTTTAGACCTCTGAAATATTCCGATTAACCAGTCCACAATATCTCCATTGAAGTTTTCTTGAAAGATGGAACTGCTTGAGATATCACTAACAACTGGAGAGGTTTTTATCATTTTTATTTTTAACCAGAAAGAGCTGTAAATGTTTAGAATAGAATAGAATAGAACAGAATAGAACAGAATAGAACAGAACAGAACAGAATAGAACAAAAGGCTGTGGGAAGAAAAAAACAAAACAAAACAAAACAGGAGAGAGTATACACTCAGAAGAGGAGAACCAGATCTGAAAGTGAGGTAGAAAAATAATGAGAATATATAAATAATAAGAATAGAGAATAAATGAGAATATATATTGGAAAAAACAAATCAAAACAAAACAAAACAAAATAAAGAAAATTGTGCTCATTTGGGGCAAATGAAGAGCACAGGCTGGAGAGGATGGGTGGCATCTGAAAGCTCCTGCAAGGCACCAAAGTGCCAGAGCTTCAGACTTGTGCATGAAGTGGATCCACAGAGCTGATGGACCAGGGCTACAAGACCTCCACATTGCCCTCAACTCCCCATGGAGCCCTACAGGGTACAGAAAAACTAATCCCGCTTTCATGCCCACTGCATCCTGTTTTTCTCTTTAAAAGGATGAAAGAGTGTGTCTTTGAAAACCTACCTGAGGAACAAGAATGATTACTTCTGGAATATGATATTCCCCACTTTGTTACTAACAGATCTGTTTGTGCATTGCAATATGAATTTAACCTCAAATGTGCATATTAGAATTTTACTCCTGCTTCTCTTGATTATTTTCTCAGCCTTATGCTTAATTTGTACCATGTTTTAGCAAAACAAGTCACTTGAAGTAGTTTGAAATGAGCTGCTTAAAAATTGGATGTCCTTCCAAAGAAGATACCTTTGCATACTTACAGGTGTACTTCTATACAGTTAATCTAGATAATACAAAGTTAACATTTTTTTTTTAATCATAGTCAAAGCTGAATAATCAAACCATTGTGGACAAGATCTGAGATATTTGTCTGATTTTATGGAATTTACAGAACAAATTGCCAGATAGATTGATCATTAGGTTCTCAGTTTTAATTCAACTGTGAAATCTGCAACTATTTTAGACCTCGAGAAGGGCTGGAGCAGAGAGAAGCTTCTCTCAGTTTTCCAGTTGTCTAATAAAAGGTATTAACTCTACAGCTTTGACCTGCCTGTGACCCTAAAGCACTACTTCTTTAGTAAAGCATTATTTCATTCAGATATTATTAAAATTATTTCATTCATTCACTCATTCCATTACTTCAATCAGAATTTTGGAAGGTGACAACAGACAGAGGGTGGGACAGTTTTCAGGTGGTAGGGAGGGTATGTACTATCGCAGGTTCACAGCTCAAACCCCATAAATTTTCCCAGTTCACGGTCCCTTTATTTGTGTTTGTAATGATAGCTGCAGTATGCATTTATACTCCAGACAAAGAGTTAATGACGGTATCTTGAGCAGACACACCTATAGATGAGGGCTTGCTTATAAGTGCTTTTTTCAACAGCACTTATGAGTTATTGCTAAACAATACTGTTTCAACAGCATTTGTTAGTTATTGTTAAAGAGCTGGACAACTTTGAATCTTAAAAGTTACTCCTTCAGGAGGGAATTATTTATATGTTTATTTTCCAATAAAGTTGTCAATTTTGATTTTTAAGTTATTTGATATGTATTATTTTGCATAGTAGAAGAAATTCCATTACCAGGATTTTTCAAAATCATGAATTTGTGTTGTCATGGTGCCACTTATCTTCCTGTCTAGAAGTGATCCTTATAATACGAAATCATGAAATTTTCAGCAAAATTGTTTGTTATTCCATATTTGTAAAATATTTAATAAACTCTTTAGCTTCTATGGGTAATTATCAGTAACCTACTTACAGCAGTCAGAGTATCACATCTATAGAGGACATTTGTTTTGTGTTAGAGTATAGTATTATGTTTTTTGTTGTTGTTTTTGTTGTTTGTTTGATTTTTACCCATATGACAGTTTTCTGAATTGATATTATGCCTGTCAAATAAATCACCACCTAAATGTCACTAAAAGAATAGCAACCAAAAAGTTGTTTTGTTGTTTTTTTCCAATGTGAAACCATTATTGGTGAGAAGGAATGATGAACTAAACTACTTGATGAATGGTTTAACATCCAAGTCATCTTCATTTTTTATATTCCTAATAAAACTATACCCTCAATTAATTTTAATTAAGATGTTACTGTGCCTTGATGAAATACTACTTACTGAAATGAAATCCAGATCACCATGTTGGTTAATTTCTATTAATTTACAGTAAAATACACTTTGCAATCTCTTCACTTGCTAGTAATGAGGGTGTCATTATGCAGTCTCTACTGTCTCCCTCCAGAAATAATAAGCATAAAAATTACTGGAAATTTAACTACAAATAGTTGTCCGAAGAAGAGTTCCAATCTGCTAGTCTAAATTTAATTAAGTGCATATTCAGGATTTTTTCCCTTGATAAGTTCTTGTTGCAAATTGCAACCAGATTAAGTAGATTTCAGTATAAAACTAAAGAACTTCACTAAGTATAAGTATGTGGGTCTCTATGTATGTGACTGCTACATGGGCAAAGGAAAGAGAATTGCAATAAAAATTTGTTTCCCTACATACTAGTAAGGATAGTCAGAAAACAGTCAATGCAGGAGGAATTAGTACTGATGCCGCGCATATTGAGATGAATGAAATGACAAAATCAATTAGAAATAACCTGAACACCACAATAAAGAAATACCTTACCTATAGCAAATCACAGTGATGGAACGAAGTGTATAGAATTTCTGTGGCAAAGTGAAGAAATGTCAAAAAAAAAAAAAAAAAAAAAAAAAAAAAAAAAAAGCACAGCTATTCTCATCACTAAATTCAGCATTTTAAAACTCCCTTTGTCCCCCTTCAGTTTATCACTACATCAAAATAGTTTAAGTTCTTTCAGTGGAAGCTTTTCTTGGCAGCAAGACCTGGGCTAGCCAAAACATTTTTCAAGCATCTAATTATTCACTTTTTTCTTAAGGTCCATAAAAGTGTAAATTCAGCTAGGTGGGTCTGACATGCTTTTTTCTGTTTCTGGCCCCTCTCTGTGGTAATACCCTCTTATCCTGCAAGAGGGTTAGATGTTTTCAAAAACGAAGACATGCATAAGTCTGGTTTCCACTAGTATTACAGATTCATTTGAGTAGTTCTGGTGAAGAACGATATTGTGTGTACAGTGATCACATGCATGACTTTATGTTTTTAATACTCTTTTTATATAGGAAAGTGCTCAATTCAAGCTTTTTAATGTGGGGTAAAATAAATAAATAAATAAATAAAAGGCATGAAAATGTGTTTGTCCCTGTTTCTAGACCCTCTGTTCAGTCAAAAGCCTGCCTTGCTTGCCAAATTTTAAATACCTGTCTCTATGAAGCATATTCTGAGCCCTTGGCTGATGCTTTCCCTCTACTGAATAGAATTTTTTGTCCAGTTAATAGGTGCCAAACTGGAAATTTGTTAATAAATTTCTATTACTGCTCTGGCTCCTTTTGTTTTAGCAAAATTGGATCTCAGAAGAGATACATAAATATACCTCCTTTGTGTCTCAGTTCTGATTAAGTAATATGAATTTAATTAAGCAGAAGGCAGGCTCTGCAAACATATATAATGTATAAGTAGGTTGCATTGACATCCTTCTTCCCATGACTTGTAGATTACCACTACACAATATTTGCTAGATCACTATCTTTTCATTTGCCATACTGTTCAGCCTACCCAAATATGTGATTTGGAATATTTCATACTCAGAGTAATTACATACTAGAGCAACAAAAAAGAGTCACTATTGAAACAGATAGGTACCGTTATAAAGTTTTCTTATTAAGGCTGCTATATTTCCCAGTACACATACAATAAATAAAACTTGTCAAGCAGCAGCAATGCAAGCCTGCCCTTCACCTGACTGAGCTGTCTCCCACAGAGTGAGCGTGTGACATAACGATGGGAACAGAAGGTGAAGCCAGGAGCAAACCCTGCTCTCAGTTTAGCATTTTGTGTCTGAAGAATAGAAGCATTAAGATCTGCTGACTACCTATGACATGTCAGCCTTGAAAATACATGAGGGAGTAAAGAATAAAAAGAGGGCCTTGCATTGTTAACAGGTTTTGTTTTTACATCTTTTTCCTGAAAAATTTAAGTGCCTGAAGTGTGATGAACAAGCCTTACAAAACAGAATTCAGTATTCCTTGTGCTGAAGGCAAGAAGGATGTGCAAAAGTGATTTGGGATGTAATTGGTCTTTGTTGGAAGCTTTCAGCATGAAATTGTAATTGAAGGATGTTAGGCAACTCCTGCTGCATTAGCTTCAGGTTAGTCTTAGATTTACTTCAGTGCTCTTGTGCCCCACAAGATTTCTTTTGCTGCTCCTTTATGAGGAGGAAAGAACAAAGCTGGAAGCGAGATTATGTTAATCAAAGATTTCCAAAGTGGAACAAATTAAGTCATTTACACTGCGTCTGAGCTGCAGCATGCAGACTAGCAACCCTTTCTTGAAATGAGTCCTGGTTTACTCTGGGCTTGTGAGCTGGAAGAAATCCCCAGTACGTTGCAGACAAGATCCTAATCCTCAGAACCACCAGACATCTCCCCTGCCTATACAGAGCCTAAGAGAAATCACATCTCTGTGAAAAATGTTCTACTTAACTTGGCACAGCAACAAAGGTCTTCTTCAGTTATCATTTGTGATCAGTAAGACAACACAGATTGCAGACCAGTGTGCGCGTTATTCACTATATTACATGGGTAAACAAGGCCCAAGTACTCACCAGGGGTCTTATTTCATCCATTATCAAATTAAACAGTGTCCAAATACCTTATTTTTACATGTTTATTTTCTAAGTATAATGTAATTGTATTGGCTAATTCTTTAGAGTTAAATTATTAGGTACTTACATTACTTTCACAGAACTTACATCAGAGCCCATTAAAAAATATTGTTTTACTAGACATATTTACTACAGTAAGTACTGTAGTAACCTTGTTCTTCACTGGTAACTCAAAATAGCCATAGGCTGCATAGTTCAGCTCATTAAATATACCATGACTTTAATTTTACTTTCTAAGCAGCATGAGTCACCATAATCTTTATAGTTAAGAGTGGTTTCTAAATACCAAAATACCATAAATGCAATTCAGTTACATCAAGCAAACCTCTTGAACCTGCATTTTCACAGCGTGCATCTCAATAGTATCAACATCTGCAATATAAATAATAGTACTAATTAGCTCTTTTACAATATTTTATCTGCCATCCTCTTATAAAAAAAAAAAAAACAGTGGGAATTGACTTGAGGAAGAAAATGACATGATGGAGAACACATCCATTCCATTTTAGCAACTTTTTAGTAAATCAATATTTTTAAATCTTCAAATCTAACTCATAAAGTCAGATCTTCACTTGGTGTAAATCTGTACAGGATCATTATTAAAGCCATGAAGATAGATAGCACTAGACTATTCAGCTAAAAGTATTTTAAACTTGATTTGGAAAAGGAGATCTCTTATTATATTTTCCCCCCATAGCAACAATCTGTAAGTATTCTTAAAGAGAAATAGAAATCAAGTCATAAAGATTCTGAATAAATACTCAAGATGTGCACATGCACATATCAAATCACACATATATGAATGAAAGGTGTATCATTGTCTCAGTCCACTTCCCAGTGTATTTGTACTACAAGCTTCTTGCAGCTTTTGGGGTATCTTAATGTTGCCTTTTCCATATCGTCTGTTTTTTGTATAACTTGACATACCTAAAGCCAAAGGCTTTAAGGAAGGGAATGGAAGTCTTAGAAAATGGATTAATGGCTGCGGTGCTTCATTAACCTAATCTGGCACTGATCAGCAGCCTGTCAAGCAGTCTTGAAAGAGATTTCTTTTTTTTCTTTCACTGGTGAAAGATGCATTGCTTCAACATGTTATAAAGGACTCAGTTGTGCACACATATTATTATGCCCCTCATTAAAACAAGCAACAAGCAGCCTCATCTATTCTTCTGTAGCCATTAATATCAACAACCTCTAATCTTTAAGTAAGTGATCCTGGATTTTACAGCTAGTTGACCCTATGATATTTTTTAAATAACCCCTCCTAAAGAGATATTATTTAAACATTAATTGCTACCCTTAGAAAGCTATATGAATAATGCATCTGTCCTTAGGCTTAAATGGTAATAAAGATATAATGGCTTAAAGGATTTCTATTTTATTCTACTCTTTAAGAATAGCAGTAGCATGTGTTATCACAAAATGTAAAAACAATAATGAATTAATCCAATGGAGAATAAAAGGCAATTCAATTATAGATGTGCTTAATATCTATTAGCATCCTGGGGCCTTCTCCAGTCCACTCTGACTTCTGTTGGAATTGAATCGGAATTCTACACAACAACAAAGGATCGGTTCAACATTGCAGTTGTCAGCAGAAATGCACTCAAGGGCAGCAGGAATCAAAAGAAATCTACTGGCGGCTTGTGGCCTAATGGCAGATGAGATGATGAACTCACAGCACCTTCTCCAAAGCAGGTATCAACAACGACCCCCACTCCATCAACAAGCACTAATTGACATCCTTTCTGGCAGCCTCTCTCTTTTAAGACATCCCAGCAGTCTACGATGGGCGCACAGTTTTCATGACAACTAATCCACTAAAATAAAGCAAAAGGATGCGTACTGTTCTTCTCCCCCTCCCCCCCCCCCAAAAAAAATGAGTAATTGAAAATCAGATATTCACAAGCCATTTAAACTACTTTTTAATTTAATCTATGTGTTCTTCCATGAGGTAGCTATTATCACAGCTTGCTAATTTCTATCTGTTGTGCACAAGACAACTGAGAGACAGCCTAAGCAGGAGCAGGTAGTGAGGAAGAATACGTGCTGCTAATATCTGCACAAGCTGAGGACAGTTGGAGTCTAGACTTTAAGTCGGCCCTCTTGCTAAGATTGTCACTCAGGCTTAAGGAAGTCAGATGTTCACTTTCCCCGGGAACTGTGTGTCAGAGTCCTTTGGGTTTCTCTAGAAAGCTCAGCTTAAATTAAACAGAAAAAGCTTGGGCATTAATCTTCTCAGGGCTGGTGTTCCACCACTTCAGTTTATTTTGACAGGTTGCCTGCATAGAAAGTGGTTCCTGAGATGTAGGCCTGGATTTCCAACAGGGATCTCAATTTGTATTCTCAGTGCCAGTAGGTCTCTATTAATAGCTTTTTTTTTTTTTTTTTTTTTTTTCCAGTTCTGATTCTTAACAAATGCTGAGTTCCCTGGTTTGGTATACCGGAATGTTATTAATACAAGTCATAATTTTTTTATAAATAATTACAAAGACTACTTGATTTAATGAAAATACTAAGATCTGTTCCAATAGCTCAGATATGTGTTAGTTTAATAAGTGTGCAATCCAATTTTTGATTGAGTGAAACACTACAAAAAGGCCTTTTACTATTTCATTTTCAGACTCCAGAATTCTTTGTTACAGCACATGACTACACACTGTCTCGTCTATGGAAAATAATCATCTTGGATATAACTTGCTGATCAAAGTACAAAGAATTCTCCACACCAGTCAAAACTGTACCCTGTTCCTCTATAACCACTCTGTTCTGTAGCACCCTCCACTGGCTGATGTAAGCAATCAAATCAATGCATGCTGATGGATGTTTTCCCCTACATTTGGGTAGCAGTCTTGTATCAGGTAAGTGGCTGTCTCTAAAGACTGAGAAAGGAAGGGCAGACCAAGTTATTACTTATTTAATATAAATAAATATTTACATTTATATTTGTATTTAAAATTATATATTAATATAATAATAATTATTAATATAATTATTGTAAATATACTGATATAATTATTAATATAAATGATAAAATTACAATATTATTTAAGAGTTTCAATGGTTGCCTAAGTAAAGGACCATCCATGAGATATGGAGAGTTGCAGAGCATTGAACAGATTGGAAAAACAATGACTGGATGAATCTTGGATTTGAAATTTAAAATTCCACTACTTCTGACAGCATTGTTCTACTTTGAAAAATGGCTATGTAAATGATATTTTCTGCCTCAACAGATCTACAAAAAATGCCTGTTCTGTGTTCGATCTGCTGACTTGAGGGTGAATCCTGCCCCCCAGCCCCTATTTGCTTTTTTCTTTATTTTTAAATTCCAGCATTTATTCTTTTTAGTTTAATTTGTACAAGACTTGATGGTACCCATGCCAGTAAGAAGAAAACAAAATCCAGACTATCTTTTCTGTGTTATATTGGCCTCATGGTGCTACTAAGATTAAACTATATTTTGCTTTTAAGGAGTCCTTTCAGACACAGTTCATGGAGAGCTGCAGACTTGTGTTGCCTTTTTGGTGCCCCTTAGGAATGTCCATAAAAACACTAATTCACAGTCCTGAACTTCTAAACATCCCCGTTCTCTGTCCTTCTCTAATCCCTGTCACTGCTGCCTGGAGAGACAGAGGAACAATTCACAGACATGCAGCAGAAGGCTGAATCTTGTTACTGACATCTGTGCAAACCATGACACACAGTACAAACTAACTAAAAAACATTACCAGTGTTGCACAGATGGTCTTCAGTTTAAACTTCTAGTTTAAGAGCAATAGTTGAGATTTAAAATCTAAAAGCTTGCTTTTCAAGATGTCCTTTAGTGACTTTTTGACTTTTAGTTAAGTTAAAATTGCATTTCCCAGCAGGCATAATTTGAGCATAACCAGAGGATCTTGTACCCTTGTACCTCTGTACTACTTGTAGCCACATCCTCTTATAGAGGCATACAGTTCCAACGCATCAATCTGGAGACAAGTACGTTCTGCAGAAAGTGGTGTAAAGGCTTCTATTTTGGACCATCAATAGTAGTGAATGTTTTAGTGATATACACATGGCTATCTACCCCTGAACTTAAATCTTAACTAATATACCGACTCTTTAGTAAGATTCTGCCAATACAGCAAAATAATTCCTTCAAGGAAAACAGACCTGCTGTTCTTGCATCACCTCCCAGGAGGAGGTGATGCCTCTCCTCTCACTTCTCCTTCCTCCTGGCAGAAAGAATGGCTGAACTAGAAATAAGGGGAAAAAATGGAAGCAAAGTCTCTGCAGACCTAGCTTACCAACTATCATTTTTGTAGTTTCATCAGTGCTGTTTCAGCTGCTTGTCTCCCTGCAGTAAGTAGTCACCTCCAATCCGACACAGAGCAGTGCTTTGAAGCAATGAGTGTCAAAGCAGTTTGACTGGCAACATGTGGCCCAGCAGGCAGATGCCCTTGAGAGAATGAAAGTGGCTGCAAAACTAAGCAATCTTTAAAACATCTCTGAAATAGTCTAGGAAGGCTAATTTCTTAAATCACTGGTGAAATGTGTTTTCTTTGCCAAAGCAAATTATTTGTCACTGTATCCCCTGAAATAACTAATCCATTTCACAATTTTTCTCCAGCAACCCAATGGCTTTTGCATTGAGGCAGAGGGCTGTGAATTCCAGGAAAAACACCAGCAGTAAATTTGTCTTTCTGGTAACACAAGCTGAGAGGAAGTTGTCTTTGGACATAGTGAATAGAATGAGATAATCAAGGCAGAAAAGTTGAGCAATTCTTCACAGTATTGATTATGCTCAAAATAAGTCCACTTAATTTATTCATGCCACATATTATTACAGTTCTGAGAATGCTTACTATTATTTTTTTCTTATTTCTTTTAGTATCTCTTTGTTGTTTATTTCTGTTACAAAGGACTGAACTTATTTTTTCCTTATTATTATGCATACTATGTGTTTACAGTTATTACTTATATATTTTAACGCAGACCTACCCAAGACTTTTAGTCACTCAGCAGAACTTCCTCTGACTATGAATAAATACAAACCATATTTCTAAGAGCAATTTGTTCTTTTATCATCATTGCCATCTCCTTATGTGATATTTTGTATTTTTCCATTACTGTGCTGTCCTAGGCTTTATTATCAGCATTAGCATGGAGAACCATTTTTCCCAGCTGAAACTCAAAAATAATTTATTAGAGTTCTGTTGTGCTGATCATTAATGATACCCCTCAGCAGATCCAGAAGAAATGTCAAAAAGGATTATTTGGTAATATGTTGAATTTTATTCATACTAGTTTGTCTTTATTTATTTCCAGAATCATGAGATTTTGAGTCTCCTGACAAAGATGAATGGATATCTTTCCACCATACCATGATTACTTGCACAGTCACTCCAACTTATCTGACTTATGGTTTTACCATTTCAATCAATCTTCACTGATGTCAATAAAATTGAATAATTTCCTCTAACAGTCTGCAAACAGACTCGTCTGGGCTCTGCATTCCAGCATTTTCCCAACTGTTTCAATAACTGGTCCTAGTCTTGAGATTCTGCAGAATAAAACCAAGCAACAAAACCTAACTCAATTCAAGGTGCTGTAGATTCAGACCCAATTGAGATGTGATAGATAAAACCCATAAGTTAATTAAAATCTATTAATAGGAAATATTAAGCATACAAATACAATGGTAGTTCAATTAAAACATAGAAATAATTCAGGTGTTGATCTCATAAGAACTCTCTAAAAGCTAGCAAAAAGAAGAGCAGTTCCCAGTTTTATTTCAATTTTTTTCTTTCAAAAGGCACAAAATATTTAAACGTTTTCTTCTTTTATGGAACTGTTTTAAAAACAAACGCAAATAAAGAGGAATATAAAAATGAAGGAAACAAATCTCAACCAGTAATGCAATTCTGTATCCAGAATATGTCTCAGAAAATATTTAAATTACTTCATAGACCAGTTTGGAAAAACAATTTTGTCATGCTGTAAGACACATTAGTTAAATGAAAGAGAAACATTTTTTTTTTCTAATCTATTTTGAACCCTCCTGATACCGTATGTCACATTCTTACCTTTACTTTCAGGATCTTGTTTGAATTCTAATAAAATTAAAGGATTTTTTTATAAGCAGAGATGGAAAATAAGGTAAAGTACCATAAGCCATATGAAGTGGTGTTTAGTGAATTGCAAAATTCCTTGCTACATAATCCTTGCTACATAGGCAAAATGTGTCATATACTTAGGTACTTATACAGGTTAAATCTCCATTGCACCTTTTTGACACCTTCAATAGACTTAGTTATAAAGAGGTGGTAGTTTCACTTTAATTGAAGAACAATCAGAGTTCCTAATACCATATGTTCAACAGGAGGGATGCAATTACTAAAATTATGACGTATCTTATTATTATATCCACAATTTAAAATTAAAACAAATGATCATTCAGATGAACCTCCAAAATGTCACACAAAAGTGCTTGTTTAAAAATAATAACAATTTTTAACCAATTTTTTAACCTCAAATCAAAACCTCTATGGCAAGCAGATCATTCTAAGGTCAACCTGTTACCTCAGCAATCGTGGAAAACTTATCTGAAACTGAACAGCTCGTGCTGAGCCCCCATTGTGCAACAACTTCATTCCTCTTCTGGCCAAATTCATGTTCTAGTTTCATGCTAGTAAGAAGGTGCGTATTAACCTCCCTAAAAATTATTTTAGACTAAACCCACAATTTTGATTGCTTAAAAGAATACTTCATATAAATACTAGAGCTATTGCCACACCTGAGGCAGGAAATATACAATTTGAAAAAGAAATGCAGTATTGCCTGATTTTTTCTCAGCAGGTATGAACAAAAAAAGATGATCTAATTAATGTTTCCCTTTTTCTCTCAGAAAAGTTTCCTATTCAGATTTAGAGTTTTATGTATTTTCTAATAATGACAAGTGAAATATTAAGGTATATTTCAGCCTTAGATTTTTTTTTTTTTTTCTAGATTTCAGAAACTTTTGCTCCAGTTCCTTGTGTTCAAACATCTAAGTTCCATTGGATTGCTTCTGCTGGTTGGGTAAAGTGATGCTTACTGAAAAGGGAATTATTTTTGTGGGAAGTGTTCTTACCCACATGTAAAAGATTGCATTTAAATTAAGCAATGTTGCGTGAATGTTCACACAAAGCAAGCAAGAAAATTACGAACGTAGTTTTCAACAACAAGTTGAAAAGCAAAAAGGAATTTATAAAAAAAGACCTTGCAAATGTTTTCCACTTGTAATGTTGGTGCAGAACTCTGTGGCTACCTCATTAGGCAAAGGGGTAAGGTTTTATAAAAAGGTAAGGCATATAAGGTTTGTAAAGGTTTAAAACATTGCGTAAGGTTTATAAAACCATGTTCCTAAGGTGATTTCAGAGAGAGAAACATTTATCAAAACATATTAGCTACACTTAGGAAGCAAATGTGGACTCTTGGATATTTATGGCTGATTTTATTGGTATGTTTTGATGTTATAAATGCACATAAATTTATACAAAAAGTTTAAAATATAATAATGAATGACATATATGTCTTGGACTGATTTTATCTGTGTTAAATTATAAGGTGTTACAGAAATAAAGTAAAGTGCTAAGTGTCACAGCATCCCTGGAGAATGGTGAGAGTAAAAGAATACGTTATTTGTCAGCAACATCTAGGGCATCTAAAATGGTAGTGGCATCACAGAGCTTATCATTCAATTTGCAATACAGAATTAGAGCTCAGGGTGGAAACATCAGAAACAAGTATTCTACAACATTTGTGGAAATTTTCACAGGTTTCATGAGAGGCTCAACAATTTAACATGGCTTTGCTCTTTCTCCAGATTTCTCTAGCATTAGAATACACAATTTCATATATTGTCTTTCAAACAAATGCCGTCCACTTCCACTTGATAATCAAATATTTACGTATTTATGCTCCATGCATCCTTGTAATCTACCCTGGAATATAACATGAATAAGTAGGAATATCTAGATAATTAAAAAAAAAAAAAGATTTTTTTTAAACATTGCATGAAATCTATGTACATGAAAATAAGTATTTGAAATAAATGATCTTCCCATCTTTTCTGTTAAAAACAAAAACAAAACAAAACAAAAAACCTGCATTTCCTGTTAGCATAATACAGAATAATGGAAGAATCATCAATCCTTTTGCTAGTACACTGGCAATTATATATTTTTTAAATGCTGGCTAAATAAAACAATCAATGTATCAATGAAAACTACAGTCAGCTTTCGTTAACTTATTCCAGTATTTGTTCTTAGGTGGATTTAAATGTTTATCCTTTTTTTCTCTAGCGTAGAAGAAAATTCACTTGAAATGTTTTCTCTCTGTACCATCCTCATTCTTGTCCTGCCTTGGTTAGCTCTCATCTTGTTATTAATAGCACCCAAGTGAAAATATGGGAGTTCTGTGGCTTGCCTTCTTAATAATGAATAAATGTGATGCATTGTATGAAACTGCCTCAATAATTTACAAGGTAATATCAAGCAAAGACTAACTCTAGTGGTCTGCAGAAAATATATTGCACTAAAAAATGATTTATAAGCTGCACAGATGTTTAAATGCTAAATTTAAGTACTGAGTTCCTAGTCTATTAGAAATGTTAAAGTTTTAACACCAAGCATGGCTGTTTTCCTACTTAAGTTGTAAATTATTTTCTATTCTTTTTTTTTTTTTTTTTTTTTTTAAACTTAGAGATAGAGTTCACATTCCTCTGACAGAATGCTCTTTTACATTCTATTCGTCTTGTAAAGCAACAAATATAGGGGATAGAAGAGTTTACTATAATCACTGCTTGGTTTTGAATGTGAAGGTTGATGTCCCAGGTGGAAAGCAACATGGGGCCATCTATCCCCCTACACACAACTGGAAAGGACAGAAGTACATCCATAGAAGCACTCCTAAGAGATTTTTCTTTCTGATTCTTCACTGAAATGGAAGACCAGCTGTTTTCATCTGAGTTAAAAATCAACTTTCAGCAAGGGCTGGTCTTACATGTTTCCATTGCTTCTGCGCTCATTACTCCCCATGTGACACACAGACAACAAGATCGCTTATACTGGTCATGAAGAACTGTTCCTAGGAAGATATAAACAGAGCTTTGGAGAGAGCATTTAGCTAGTCACTGGAGTGCTAAAGAACACTTCTTGCCCTATTGTTTCAGTTTTTTTACCTCTACCACATACACTAGATGTCCAAGTTCCCACCTCGGGGTTTACTTTTTGCAATAGGTTTGTATTGCTTTACCAGCCTTCATGGTAAATTATTTAAAGTTCCTCTGAGCTGATGACTCTAGTGTTGTTTTGTTCTTAGACATCTTATTAAGAGCTCTGATTGCTATATAGGGATGATTACATAGTAGAGAAAATTTTCTGCTTTCTAAATATTGCATGTGGGTTAGAGAATTTAGCATCCTTTAACAGTTTTCAAAATGTGACCATCAAAATTATTTCTAGTGCTTTTAGCTCACTAAATGTGGATTCTCAAAATTGGTATTTAGAGTAATGCTTTTCTGGAGATACCAACAGCAAGAAGATCATCTCCCTAATATTCAGAAGATGGAATATTAATCCACTATAAATCCACTCTCTGATATTCAGACTGTTATAAAATAGATCACTACCTACTATACTTTTGGCCTATGTATGTAAGTATATACATACACTTATATATGTAAGTATATATATATATATACATACACACATAGGTTGAATTATTTTATTATTAAAAGTAATAAAACAATATATTGGCATTAGTATGAAATATCTCGTGCATACTGTTTTTAACAAAATCTGTGAAACCATCATTGAGTATCACTTGCTAGAGTTACAGGAACCCTGAACCCTATGATTCTTTCCAACACTATCCATCCTGTGAGGTTTTAACTGCAGCCAGTTATACAGGTTAAATGAAAGTACAGCATGAAACAAAATGCGTAGTCAGAAGGAACTACAACTTGTGGAATCTTAGTCACCCCATCAGAGAAAATATACGGATTAAAGTCAATCAATGACTTAAATTACTACCTAGAGAAATATTACTTAGTACAAACAGTTGCAAAGTCATACCTATGTACAAACTTATTCTAACACAACTATTTCAGAGGGATGAGAAGAAAAAAAAAAAAAAAAAAAAAAAAGGAATTCTGTCAGGTACATTCTTTGTTGTTAAAACATTTGACCAGATATATTATGTGTGGTTTTTTTACAACATTCTACAGCATTTTAACAGCTGACTGAAAAATAATGTAAATACATGAATGTATGGCAGAAAAAAAATGGATCTGTGGTTCATTCTTCCTTCTATCCCTGCGGAGTTAGACAATGACTTTTGCTGGTTAGGGGACTCAGATACCTTATAGCCATGCACACAGTACTTGCATTGTGACACTAGTAATAAGTAAAGTCTCTAACAGTAAGTAACACAGCCACAAGCAGAAGATGTAAAGATAAATCAGATGAGCAGTGTAAACAGCTCAGCTTTACACCTGCAATATCCCATATATCAGAAGAGGAGAAGGGGTTTTTAAGCAGAGCGCTAATGTTGGTATCCTTACATTCTGGCACTGGAAAGCAACTCAGAAAAAGGCAGTAACTGCCAAACTGTTTTTGGAAACAGTAAAACTGTAAGCTGTGCTTCATAAATATTTGCATTTATCAGCAAAGTCCCAATATAATCCATGAAGAGAAAAAATTGGTGCATATGTATAAATCCTAATTATGCATTGATAAATTAAGAGGTCAGAGTTCAGAAGTAAACCATACAGTTCTGAATCTGGGACAGCAACTTTAAGACATATTTTATCCTCATAGATGCAGAGTACAATTTATATTCCAGAGTCATTAATGCTGACTTTTAGAATGACACCAGTTCTGCAAAATGCAAAGTAATGCCAAGAAGACCATACATTTCTATGTTATGTTGATGAGGCCGTATATTTTTCTGCTTCAGACAAGAGCAGCAATTACATTACACTATTATATTGCAATTAATTTCAATTGTTTGTTTGTTTTAAAAAAGCAATAATAAAAATGTAACACTTAATATTTACATCTCCCAAGACAGCGCTATCATACCATATTGTAAGCAGTGGCTTACATTACATATTTCATAGTTGGACATAAGAATTAAATCCTCTATTTTATTGCTAATCCTCTCAAATTATATTAAGTATGCCAGCTTAATCCATTTGTCTCCAAAGTTTTCTCTTTCTTTACATCGAGTTAATAATCCTCCCATATATTTAAGTATATTCATAGTTCATATATAAGAATTCCAATATAAGTTCAGAATTTCAGTATTATTGCTAGAGTGGTCATCATAAAAATGTTAGAATTTACATAAGATACAGAGACAGAATAATAGCACCACCCAACTAACTAATGTCCTAATGCATCAAAAACTGTATAAATCTTAAAATAGTTCAGAAATCAAATAGAATTGGGTTTACTTGAGTCTTTACAAAGAAGGAATAATTTGACAAAATTTCATATTTTTGAGTTCTAATACTGAATTTAATCCTCCATTTAACACTTGGAAAATTTAGAGTATAATTATAAAATGTATTTAAAAAGTTAAATCTTCACTTTCCTCTTCATTCATGAGAGCAATAATTGTAAACTTTGATGCCTGGCTTATTTTATTATTTCATTAAAGGTAAGAGGAAATTTTTGGTCTCCTACTCCAAAGAATATTATCCAAAAACTTTCCCAAAACTGTCTGTTACTTGAAAAGTGAAAGTCTATCTAGGTACAAACATGCTGTATAACTTCACAGAAACAGTTGAATCCTGTATTCTCTCTGGCATCCAATAGAGATCTGTTCACATGGTCCCTCAGCCTTGCCAGCTCTTATTAAACTGATGCTTGTTATGTAAGGACCAATGTTATGAACAAAATCTCCTATTTTAAGATGCACAGGCATAAAGCAAATGAGGTGCTACAGTGATATTCCTCCTTGCCTCGAACTGTTATGTCAAACAAGAAGATATTCAAGTGGCTACTCGTTGTTTATTGTGGTGTATTTTTAATTTTTCAGGTACTGAACCTGCATGAATTTTCATTTAAGCCACAGAAGCTAGGCCCAATGAATTGCAAGTGAAGCATCTTAGGGAAGGATGCTTACATACATAATGTACAGCAAGTACATGAAGGAAATAGAGCATTGCAGATCTCCTGTTTAATAAGTATTGGCCTGTAAGTGACCTTATAAGTGATTGCTGTGTACATATGTAAAAGGAAAGTCCAGTGTAATTTGACTGTATCAATTACTCTTTGATAACTGAAGCCTTATAGAGCATTTTTCTGTAGCAATAAAACTGTTTTGCAGTACTTCATTAGAAGTGAAATCATTTTTCTATTCAGTATAAACATCTGCATAGACAGAAGCCAGGATTTGCAATAAATTGTTTTTCAGTGTGAGTAAGTTACAGTAAGGTTAACCTGCAATGCTTGGAGTTATCTTTTTTTATCCTGTTCTTTGCACCACCTCTTATTCAAAACTCAGAGCTACTAGTGCAGAACCACACCAGTCACAGTTACATACAGCTACAGCACAAGCTGAATTATCAGCTCCTGAGAGCACTGTGTTCAGATGCTTCTTTTAGATGCTTTCAAAGTGTCTCTGAAGTAGTTACCGTTAGAAAAAGTCAATATTTGTCAGAAACCCTCCTTGTCAATTCCCACTACTAATCTTTCTTTAGTAAAGGTGGAGGCATGGTTTCACAATCTGGTATAGGCCAGATCATCTGTGATGTTAATTTGCTTTTAATCAGACTCCACTGAATTGTACCACTCAAGATCCAGCTCATCATTTTCCTTTTTCCATCTATTTTACTGAACCCGATACTACCATACTTTTTAACAGCAGAGCTGTAACAACATTAATGATATAGCTCTAGAGGATAATGATTTTGTTTTCCCAGCACATAATGCAAATTTTCTTAAAGACTAACTTTTGGGGGCAAGTATTTGACATCCAATTATTTAAATAGATGTATTACTATTAATTGATGTGTTAGAAATGTTGTAAGGAAAAATAATGGAGGGAAAGGGGAAGAGGGAAGACAGAAAGAAACCAGGTTACTAGGATCCTTCCGTATCTGAGGTAGTTTATTTTCATTGTTCACCCTTGTTTAATTTGCAAAGAGAAAGGTTGTATATCAAGACTGATGGATCTTAGCTACAACAAGTAAGTTGTAGGCTACCCATATAGTGAATCTGAAATTAGTTAATGTGGCAGAAATGCATCCTTGAAATGCTACAGTTGTCACAATATATGCACAGACTCTCTAATATCACTCCATTAGATCCTTTTTCCTGACATGTTGCTATACAACAAAACGCAAATTTAGCCAGCTCTTATGACATTACACAATTACATGGTTAGAGGGACAGTAAAATATAATTCATTTGCATCAACACTTGATAATTCCTTTCCAAACAAATTAGTTAAGAAAATTCTAAATGTATTCACAAGAAAATATTTATGTAAGATTTGGCTTTTAAGTCTTGAAAAATAAAAATTCTTCCTAATCAATTATAAAACCCTGTCTTTTTAGGCATCAACAGTCTGACAAGATTTTCTCAAAGTTTTTGTTAATTTTAACCAATAAATGTAATCAATTAATGAAAACTTTTAATTGATATAGAAACATTAGCTCATAGGAATAATTGTTCAGCTAGTAAAAAGATGTTAATTGATCTTGTATTTGAAACCCTACTAAGCGTATTGCTTGTGTGCCTGAAAAACACCCAGCAGAGTTGTTAAGCAATATCATAATTGATCAGTCTT
Organism: Oxyura jamaicensis; assembly: GCF_011077185.1. Classification (NCBI taxonomy): domain Eukaryota; kingdom Metazoa; phylum Chordata; class Aves; order Anseriformes; family Anatidae; genus Oxyura; species Oxyura jamaicensis. The sequence goes on from NC_048898.1 coordinate 10,465,826, forward strand.
TATGAAAATCTTTTTACATGTTTAAAGAAAAATAGATGAAGAAAAAAAATAAGTGCCAGAAATTATTTTTGTATGTATGTATGTATGTAATTATTAAAGCTTTAATAATAATTACATATTAATTAACATTTTTTCCCACTGGAAACTATGAGGAGAAATAACATTTGATGATAACATGAAATCACTCAGGTTTCCCCAGTGCTATCTAGACAGCAGTTGAAACAGCTCTAGGGCAGACAAACCCATACAGTTCTACAGATTTCTGGAGACATGCAGTAAGCCACATTGTGTTTTTTCCCTCAGACTGAAAAAGGGCAGATCTAGATTAGATATTAAGAATAAATTCTTTACTCTGAGGGCGGTGAGGCACTGCAACAGACTTCCCAGAGAAGCTGTGGACACTCCATCCCTGGAAGTGTTCATGGCCAGGCTGGATGTGGCTTTGGGTAATCTGCTCTGGTGGGAAGTGTCCCTGCCCATGGCAGGACATTGGAACTAGATGAGCTTTAAGGTCCCTTCCAACACAAACCATTCTAGAATTCTATGACTGTTTCTCAGGACTGGCAAGGATGCTCAAGAATATAATGGCACTTTTCAAATTTTTAATTCAAATATATCATGCTTATTGAATTTTAGGGGTCAGCATGACTGAGAACCCCTCAAAGTTGTCTTTGGATGCCTCAGTTTAGATGACTGCATTGGCCAAGATAGCAGCACTACTCAGAATAATTTTTTTTCCAGATGCATTCCTGAACTTGGTTACAAAATTGAATAATTTTACATTCATTGGACAAGTAACATGCTTCACTGAGTTGTGAAATGTTACATTGTGCATTGCTGAGTTGATTTGCTTTCAGTAAACTTCCTTACTGAAATTAGAAATACTATATATGTGAGAAATACTATATATATTTTGCTGTGCCTATCTACCATGGAAATTTGAAGCTCTCCCACCATCACTGTGAAACTGAATTGTATTTACTATCTTACAAGTTCAAGAGATCCTAGAAATACAAAATGATCCATCCCTATCCTTAGTCCTCCCTTCCAAGTTTATACTGAATTATTAGTATGTCTTACTTTCTGGGTAAATGTTATTATTGGCACATATTAGAAACATAACTCTATATGATGCCTTATGTGCTTTGTATCCTGAGGAGTAAACTTCCTCAAAAATATTTGTCCCTCCCCTCTGCCTCTTTCCTTTCCTCTCTCCAACACCTCCCTCCCACCCATCTCTCCCTCTCTCCTTAGCTAATTGTTGCAGGAACTGAGTTTCTCTGAGACTTGTACCTTTCTATCCAATGTCACTGAAATTGACTATCAACTTTAAAAAATATATTGAAAGAACAAATGACAGGTAGATACACAAAGACACACAGACATGCACACAGAATAAGTTATCATTTAGGAAGCTAAAAGTTAAATCATATTAACACCTGAATTTGATTATAGACTACACAGAGTGAAATTAAATGACAAAATGTAGAAAAACACTTGAGTTTCTATTGAAGTTGATATTTAAAACCCAATTCCTAACAGAATTCAGTTATTCATCCTTTATTTCGTGTAAGAAGATGAGGGGGTTGCATCATGTGACATTTCTGAACTGGCAGACCAACTTGTACTGAAGCTCCATTTGGTGCCATTAAGGAATCAACTGTCTTGAAGTTGTTAGCTTCTGAAATTACCTTCTGTCAGTGAATACTTACTATTTATACTGTTTGGAAAGGAGGATAAGTTTTGTGGCAACTGAAAAGAAATGTTGAGCTGCAGCATGTTCATTTCTTTTTTTCTTTTGGTTGGCACATACTTTTCTTCAGAACTCCCAGACAGCTTTGACCTTCATTTTTGTCATGTTTTTCACTTTGCATATGCAGTTACCAAGAGCAGGAGGGATGACAGAGAGAAAGACAGTGGCTTGTCTTTTTGGACCCTCCTCCTGGCAGAGTTGTAACATGCAATATGAAGTAAAGTAGACATCAAAAAATACATATATTTTTAAAGAATTTAAGAAATTGCCTTTGGCTTCCAGGAGAAAGAACCTGCTAACAAATATATGCTGTATGCTATTCCTCTAAAAATATATTCCTCTTGACATAAGAGTTACAAGTGCCTTCCCTTTAACTTATCTACTGTTAAATAATGCACGTAGGGCCATATTTTACTAATTCTGAATAATATCTTACTCTCGACAAACCCAACAGAAATCCATGGCACTATAAAGACAAATAGGCTGGGAGTCATCTCGTCCAATTGTAGCCAAATGTATTTCAAGGTGCTTCTCTAGGAGAACTGGGGTGCCACTACAGTTAATGGAAAAAGACTACCTAAAGAATGTAATACAGCCAACTAATCTTGAACAGCAAGTTACAATAGGATGAATAACATACTGAGTTCTCTCTCTCTCTTTCTCTATGTCTTTAGGCATGAAATAAATGAGGTGATTTAGACAGGCTTCATAGTCATTAACATTTAGCTAGCATTAAGTGAGTTTAAGCCAGGTCTACAGCATTTTTCCACACAGAGGTAGTAGAAGTAGGTGCTAGTATTTTCTGGGAAGTACAAGGCTACATTTTTTTTTTTTTTCATTCCAGATTCACATAGCAGATGTGCTTAGCTTCTCCAGTTATAGCAACAGAAGCATGTCATCAGAGCTATATTGAAAGACCATGAATGTAGATTATAACCAAGTACAAAGGGTTTGTCTCAGTGGTTAGAATTAACCTAGACTGACCTGAGAAATTATTTCATATTTTCTTTTGGAAATATTTAAATGATGGCAGAATTTCTGTCTTTGTTAATCACAGGATGAAAAAATTGCAAAACAGCAAAAGGGGTAGATCCTGGACTCCTGCACTGGTTGGCACATTTTTCCCATTTAATTGTAGTTTTTCAGATATGCAAATATAATTCAGCTGTAATATTCTTGTTATTGCTGATATAGTTATAAAAGTGGGTAGGGTGAACTAATAACAGCTGGAGATGTGTGAGACAGAACAGCAGGGATGCAAGACCTATGCTAATATCAGTGGGATCAGCACCAGGCCAATCATGTGGAAATATGATCTGATATTTTGTAAATACATCTTGAAACTTGGCTAGCTGTTGCTACTTCACATAACTAAAATAATTCAGGCAGTTCATTATTGGGAATATTTACCTATGGTTGTTTGGAGAACACATGTAGCAAAATTTCCTCTAATTACTTTGCCACGAGTATGCATGGGCAATGATATGTCCACTGGTAGCTCAAAAAAAAAAATTAATTAATTAATTAAAAAATGTCATTACTGTTCAATCTTGCATGCATTCAGATGAAATTTGTGTAAATGCCAGCAAGAGAGTCAACTAAATTGAAACCAAGCTCCATATCAAATGAATTCAGCTCCTGATTGCTTTTGAAGAAAAGATTAAATGGTGAATTCTAAGACCTCACTATTGAAACCTATAATAGACCCATGTGTTAGGAAGTAAGTCACCATTACCTATAACAAAGTCTTAAAAGAAATAAGAATTTTCTGAGTAAATAGTTTGACAGTAGAGTCTCTCTTCATTTTCCACGGCTTTTCATATGAAACATAATAGTTGGAGCAGTGGTGATTTTTCTCCACAACATAGATAAATTATAATACTACTACTCTTCATACAGCTACTGTTGCATTGCTCCGCAAGCGCGGTGTGAGAGTGCCAAGGTAGCTCAGTTCCAGTGGCTGATACAGTAAGTTTTACTTTGGAGCAATTGCTCTAAGTAAATGCATTCACCTGTAATATTAATAATATGGTAGACCAGTCTTTATGTAAGTAGGAGAAAGAAAACTGACTCAGTTCAGGAGAAGGCAAACAGCTACAGTTAGGAAGTTGCTTGGCTTTGGCTAGCCAACTGTCTAGCTGGACAAATTCTAAATTCAAGGTATGAAAGAAGGCTTCATGTCTGTAAATTTCCTTATAAAAACAGAGGAAATGGAGGTGGGGAAGAGCTTCTCGTGTTGCCAGCTGGCAATTCAGTAATACTAGACGAAGCAGAAATCCTTATTTTGTCTATGTCTGATGTGTTAAAAATTTGTTTTGGAAGTTTATTTTCTACTCAACTTGTTCCATCTAAAGTTATCTTTTAAAAGGTTCTGATCTCCTTTTCACTTGTTGAAGAACTGAAGTCACCATGACCTGTCCTGATAATTAAGTCTGGATATCTGTGTTCTTGCTGCTAAGTAGTGCCCTGGTCATTACTGCAAAATATAAGGTTCAGTACTACACTGGGCTAGCAATGATTTATGAACTCAAGTAAAAGCTAGTGACATTCCCAAGGAAGAAAAAAAAAAAAAAAAAAAAAAAAGTCAACCAGGTTTTGAAATGATCTTTGCTCTTTTAGCTCAGGTTCTAGTAGAGTAGCTTAATATACTGCACTATGTACTGCATCCTTGTAACCAATGATTTCTCATTTCAGAAGCTCAGTGTACTGAAGCTTAACCAAATGAACACTAAGCATGTTTATAAACACTGCTGAATGATGTATTACTGAATAAATACGATGAAGGGGAGGGTTGGAAGGGGGACAAGAATTTGGCTGCTGGTGGTAATTTACAGTTGTGAAGCAATTATTTAGATAACAGATTTTAGTGAAAGAATAAGGAATTTAGTAAGTGCTGGATTTGCATAATAGTAATGCGTGTCTCTACATGTCTCTTTAAGTTTCCTAAAGGCATTTTCATGCACTTTTAATATGAATCCTAATTATAAATGTTATACAAGTCCTACATAATGTGAATTTACTTGTATGCACGTTTGCATTATCCTCATTTTAAGTGTGCTGAAGATTAACATTACTAGCCAAGTTATAATGGTAACTGCATGAGTATGCTACACAATATCTTTTAGGAAAGAAATGCTTTGCACATTAAATGTGTGTAGAACTCTAAAAAAGCAAATCAAGGGTACAAAAAAAAAAAAAAAGACAACTAAAATCAGTATAATCAGTATTAGAGTGGATTTTTAGTGGATTTTTTTTTCCTTATAAGTCATTCTTCCCTCAGAGGAAGAGGAATCTGAGGAGTTCTTCCCTCAGACCTATAAAACATAAACAAATCAAATTTTGTTTCAGGTCAATCTTTAAAATCCACTCTCATGTGATTTGTATTATTCAAAATTAATATGGAATGCCTTAACTGCAGTGGCTAAACAGTGTCTCTTTTTCTTCTATACAGAGTCAGAAATAACAAAACCCAAAGCAATCCCTTTTATATTCTCCTGAGCAAAGAAACTCAGCAAGCCAAATGAAAGAAAGAGAATACAAACTTCATAAATCACCAAGCAGCTACTCAACTACACAGAAACTGCTGTAGTACATGATAATCTTTTCTGTGCTCCCTATGAACCTCTCCACAGACTGAAACAGAAAGAGACTAGTGGTACCTCCCACCTGTCATTCCCATCCCAGGTACATCTGAGCTCATGCTCATGAATAAGATGCTGGACACAAATAGTTTAATTCCTCTTACATTCTGAAAAGACACAAGTATTTTGATATTAATAACAGTTAGCAATGCTATTTTTACTTGATTTTGATTGGACTGATTTTCACTCCTTCTACACCTACATTTGTGGTAAATTTTCAAATTACCAAAAGGATTTTCAGACTGTTCATTAATCAACAATCATCTGTGTGACCTGAAAAAGATTCATATAAGCTGAGCACTTAATAGTCAGAGTCTGCTCTGGACTACAAATACTTTCTATGGTTTCTAAATCTCCATTTTTGAACTGAGAATCAGACACAGAATGAGTTAACAAGCATTGGCTTAAGGTCTACAATGGTGTTGACGATTAAAGAAATATAGTCCTTCAAATTTTTTTCATATTTTTTATTAAAGCTAAAACTTTAAACTGAATGTTATGTTGACTGAATAGCTAAAAGTTAATTTTCAAAACTGAAAACATTTAGGCAAATATGTTCTTGTTCTGTTCTTAAAATTAGCAAGACTTGGTAGACTTGGCAGCGCTAGGTTATTGACTTTACGATCTTTTCCAACCTGAATGATTCTATGATTCTCAGTATTCTAATTATTTCCCACCCTTCAGAAATTTGCTGGTGTTGTCAGAAGATAAAAGTTAAGATGAAGACAGTAATGTTTGCTGCTAAAACTCCCCATATTTCAAAGATTAAATATTATCTTTAAAATACTTTTTTTTTTTTTTTTTTTAAGAAAACATCAAAATCCCATTGAATTTTGAATGAGTAAATGGGAGGAAGGCTTTTCTAAGACAGTTAAATGAAATGCAAAGAAACTCATTTTTTTCTATGAATTTCCAGGCTACAGCATTCAATTTATTTCTCAGGTATCGTAAGACAAATTAGAATGATCTTAAATTGCTTTGAGCTGTAATATGGTTTATCTTCTGTATGACCATTCTCCAGACTGAGTCACTGTTACCATCTGGAAGTCAGTGAATTGACTTTAAATGCTTATTTAGTATGTGAAGACTAAAAAATTGAAAAGTGGTGAAAGTGAATGTGAAAACATGGATTTCATCCGTGTGAAATCAGTGAAAACAGTGGATTCCACCCCACAGAATTTAATAAAATCCTGTATAGAACATATAATTAGATATAATCAGGATTTTTCTTTCTTTAAAAAGTTTGATTGTTCACTCATTTTTCATATTTCAGCAGAATAGCCTATCTATATCTGGATCTAAAACTCCTGCAACAAAGTTTCAATCTGCCGTGTAGAGACTCCACTATGTGAAGATTTTCTCAAAATAAATCTTTTACACACATGCATTTTCTAAGGACAGGAAAAAAAAAAAAAGCATACTAGAGAGCACTGCAGTTGCATGGATTCTACTGAAGTTTCTCAAAGAAGAAAAGAAGAAGAAAGTTTCCTACAGTCTATAGCATTGTGTATTTTTTTTTTTTTCATAAATCCATCCAACAGCTTCCAAAAAATATATATTAGCACATGGTTGGTATTGCATTCACATAGCCAGCTGTCTAATCCAATTTATCCTAATTTACCCAAATCTAATCAATTTACACTAATTTAAAAGAATAATAATTTAAAGTTTCTAGTGAATATCATGTAAAAAATGTGTTTCCATTGTGTATTTTAATAATTTACACAAAAGTTTTGGAAAATCTAGTGGAATAGATCCTACAGAACTATAAACCAGGCTTTATATTCTAACAGATTTTTAAAAAACATTTTCTTAAAAAAAAAAATGTATGGATTTATAAATGGTTGTTCTTGAGGTGAAACTTTGAGGCTTCCTTATTTAAAGACAAGCCTAGCTACAATATTTCAGGCCATACTTTGCTAAAACTTTTAAAGCTCTCCTGGGATATGTGGGAGCATGAAGGCACCACAGCTCTGTGGGACCCACTTGTACAGACCTTGAAAGCCTGACTGAGTCACAGGCCTGCCCCAGAACCCCTGGCCTTTTAAGGTCCCTTGCCACAAGTGGGCTCCAGAGCTGTCACCACTCAGTGAGTCTGTGATCCTCTCTGTGCAAGTGGGTCTTGACAATCTTTCTGACCTAGAGCTGCAGGAGCAACAGTATTTCAGACCAAATTTTCCTTTGCTTTTTTTAAAATTAACATTTTTGCATGACTTATTACATCTATTAACTCAGCTATTTCATTGTTCAGTAAATAAGAGTTCGTTAAAAACACCCTATTGGATGTTTAACATCATCATAATTGATAAAAACTATTAGAAGGTTAAGTTAATGATCATATTTGTACTAACATGATAGCAGGAGAATGATCATTAACATTATTTTATGTTGTCTCAGTAAACATTATTATTACTCATCAAACGTTACTAGCATGTTTTAATAATCTCATCTTTCATTTATTAACTGAACAGTGAAAACTGATTATGTGCAAGCATTTGTCCAGGATTTTAGAGCTTTTTATAGATTACATTTGCACACAAGAACAATTAACAACACATCAGCACACACGATTTAATTAGGAAATCACTCTTGATCAATTCAAAACTTTGGAGCAGGTGAAGGCACACTGAACTCTACTGAAATAGCACACTGAAGCCTTTTGGAATCCAGGGTTTGGGACTGAACACTCGTTATTGACAATATGGTAACACAGGCCACAGTAAACAACTTTAAATATCTAATTTTGGACATGAATCAGTTTCCCGTGGAATATTTTGGAAGAATTAGATTTGTCCCTCAATTTTGCATGCAAAGTAATAGTTTTCCCTGTGTGTAAATTTCAGGAAGTTCCAACTCAGTTCTTCAACCTCTATGTACTAGTACTTTAATTATCTTAATCAATATTATTTATTGATTATGCTCTAGTAAGGATGAAAGATTGCTTATTCATTAGTCTTAAAAGACATAAGTAAATGGTTTAGTCATCTGCATATCAAGCCAAAGACCAAATGTTGCCTTGTACAGTTCAGTCTCTTGTGATTAGTGAAATACTCAAAAACAGAGTATGTTGCCTGTTAACGATTGTTTTTTATGAAGCTATTTGTATGTGTTCTAAAGCTGGAGATGGAAACAAACTGGTAAATATGGATTATGCTTACTCGAGACACTGTTCTGTCTTCTGACCTGCTACCAAACTGCATGCTCCAGTATTACAGACAGAGAGGTTACACAGCACAGCATGTTCCGTAAGTCACTTCTAATTTACATCAGCTCCAGAAGAGCTACTTTATAAGTTTCTGGGGTGAGATAAGTTTCTGGTGCAATCTTACATAATTGCCCATGGGACACCTAGATAGTCAATTGTGAGAAATCTGTTGTAACAAGCAATAACCAGAGTAAAAAATAATATTGGAATTATTTTTTAAAGGCCAGAAAAGTTATGCAAATTAAATGTGGTGAGGATAGGTTTCTCAATAACAACAGAAGAATGAGCAAGATTTGGTACAATTGAACTCTGAAAGCTGCTACCTTAAAAAAGCTTTGGATGGAACACAGAAGCCCAGATCAGAATTCTGATTTCAAATTCTAACACACATTTTATTATCATGCAGGACGGAGATGTTTCCTGTTTTTAAAATGGAGTAAATTTTCTTTTATTTTTTCCCCCTCCAGAAATACCTCTAGTGCTGCATTTTCAGGTCTCTCTGATTCATTGCCTCACAGAATACTTCTGGAAGTAGCGCAGAGAGTTCTGCCTCTTAGGGCTTGTTTTACATACACTAGTTTATTCATAGGGACTGAATCAATGCTTAAAGTATTTGACTTCTGCATTGACAGAATGCTTAAGGGTTTTGTTTTGCTTTTAAATAACCTTTATAGGCTTTCAAAACGAATTTGGTACTTGTTTTTGACTAACGTGGGAAAAAAGTTGTGTCAACAACAGTGAGAAGCCTGATATAAGAAAAGAGTAGCACTGCATAATATTTAAGCAGCAATCAATTGCATAAGAAAGCACACCTTTGGCACACTGAGAAGTATTAATGTTATGCAGGTCAATTCTTTTCCTTCCCTTGTTGATGCAAGCCATTGCACTACTCCTGCACAAGAGTCCTGGACATGCACTTGGGCTGCCTGTGTTGTAGCTGTGCCTTTGTCCGCCCTTGAAGCAAGGGTGTGCCCGGATGAAAAATACCTTCTCCTGGCCCCTTGTATTCCTTCTGTTCTCATCCACATTGTTCTCCAGGGAAAAAACACTGATGACACATTAGTGCAGAACAATGGTAATTTGGAGACTCACACAAATGAAACCATCAGGAATAAGGAATGATGGAGAAGGGCATTATTCAGAGAGGGTGAAACTTAAAGGGGAACTCTAGATGCTAATTTGCCTTTCCAGCTTCAAAAGTGACTTGTAGAAAAACCTCTGTCTACTGATAGTATTACTCAGATGAGTAAATGATACCTAAATAGGGAATTCTTAATGGAGAAAATAGCCATAGAAAAAAAAGTTGGGGACAAACTCTAGCTGAAACAAATTTTCATAAAACTTTCATTTAAAATTACAATTAAAAATGTTTTCACTGAAGTGAAAACATATTTGTTGACTACTTGGCTATAGAAAGCAAGCTTACAGTCCTTGGCAGTTATTCACTATAAAGGGTTCACTTCGCTCCAGTCAGAAATTGATGCATTTTATGAAGTTCTTAAAAGTTGATATTTATTCCTTGGATAATTATCATGAAACCATACTTTGTGACAGGCATTGGGAAATTGGAAAATTTATAGGAAGTATTGTGATTATACTGGAATGTATAGGTGGGATACCAGAAAAACTGACTTCCCTAAGAACGACATATAAATAAATTTTGCCATGACAGAGTCAAGACTGTAACGATGCCTCCTTACTACCACACTGTGCCAGGAAGAGAAAATGGTATATAATACATGTAATTGGCAATGACGGTTCAGAAACCAACTTGAATTCACTGTAAAATGTCCAAGTAAACAAGCACTGCTCTTGCCCCAATCCATAAGAATAATTCTATTTTTAATTGCAATTAAAACCAACTATTCTTTTAAAACTCCTTATAGAGAGGAGGTGCCCAGCAGCAAGAGTTCTTCATTATACCCCCTTGGCATGTGGATTTACAAATGGGAGGTATGGAAAAACCCAACATGTACATTTCTCAAGCGTAAAAACACAGAAAGGACAGAGAAACGAAGAGCTTGCACTCTGTTTCATGCTATTAAGTAAGCAAACAGACCAAGAGGTAAATCCACTTTAAAAGGAACTGTCTTTAGGACAAAATAGAAGGCCTCATCATCCTGTCCTGAAATTTCTGAGACCTGTAATTTCTTTATTCCCAGAGCATTTCAGAGTGATGTGAAATTTACCTACCTGCAGGAATTTACTACAATCTAGCCTAATCCCTTGGCAGAACCCAGGACTCTTACATTAAACTAGAATCTGCAAAAAAGCTTTTCCAGCACACTCTCTTCATTTTCTGAAACCAGCAACTGCTTCCATGGGATATGGTTCTATTATCTGATGATGCTAAAAGAAGACGACTATGCCTTTGACAGCTTTTACTTTAATCTTTATTATTCTTGCACACCTGCATAAAGACTGGTTATATTTACTTATCCAACTGAAAATGGCAGATCTCGTTTATATAAAATAGAGACGGGATCAATCTGGGTCAACTCAATTCATTCACTGTCTGAAAAAGACAGTTAGACTTCAGTTCACTGTAGGGATAGCATCTGCTTCCAATATGCCTACTTTACAAATACTGCTTATGATACCCTCCAAAAAGTCTTCACTTTCATACATTACATCCTCCTATTTGGAAAACAATTTCATTCAGATTCACATTACTGCAAATTAACATTAATTTAATCATCATTTAGGTATATATTTAAAGTTAAGCAGTAATGCATAATTTTCTGAACTGGTACCAACATGGCTATTTAGATCCAGACAGATCATATATTTATAAACTTATAAATATGAAAATGAAAGTCTCAAGATTTCAATTAAGCTATTTTTGAAGATTTAAATAAAAAGATATTTTTAAATGTGCCAACAAGTGTAAATACAGTCAGCAAAATGACATTATGCAGATTAAGTTCATTGGTGTCTTTTCTGAAGATTCCCACCAGCTAAAAAGGATGCCTCTGTTTCCCTTTCTCCCCCTCCGTTTATGGTATTTTCAACATCTGCAAAGGAAAAGTGTCATTAAGTGCTAATGAATTTCTGCTTTATTAAAATATTTTCAAATTAGGAATTGTGCTCCCTGATCATTATTGCAGTAATGGTGTTTACTCATTTATTTACTCAACAATAAGTACTTATCAGCGTTGTTTTAATACACAGCAGAATGTAAGAGTTGAGGGGCAGCAAGAGGATACTGGGTAGCTAACAAATTTAATTCTCTAACTACATCCACACTATGAAACAGGAACAGCTGGTTTCTTCCATGTATTTTGATTTACAGATATAAATACTAGATGGCTCAAGACCTCTGCCTCAACAGTGAGCATGCACACCCTAGGCTCTGTTCTTCCTTCCTTTCCCATGCAGCAGTAGCATTACCCCAGGTAATCCACCAAGCTTAATTACTTACTACCTCCATCTTTTACCGTCACTCTTCAGGTTAGACATTAACCAAAAATCAATAGAAGGAAAAGACTGTGGAGAAAATAGGGAAAGTTTTTGGAGGTTTTTCATACTTTGGAAAAAAAAAGTAATTTTTGTTTATTTATTTATTCAGGTATTGGATGTATTTAGAGAATTACTGCTTATTGCTGTTGGTGTATATAGAGCACCAGCAGTGTTCTCTTTGAAATTGGCCGTGAAAGTCAGCGTAAAATTGCACAACAGAGTGCTACATAGATGTTGTTTTTTGTGTGTGCCTGCAGATTCATCTGTACAATATGTACAATACCTGTGGATTTTTTTTAACGCTGCCTTAGGACTGAAGTCTCTGACTTAGAAAGGTCATAGTGTGAACAAAAGAACCATAACACTTGTCCTACAAGTCCTTCCTTAAAAATAAACAGTAAAATCCATGTCAATGAAAGCCAAATGAGAAAAGATTACATCATCAGGCTCAACTTCTACAATATTCTTTTGTGAAGAATGTTATTTTCAAATGCAGGAAATACCGGCTTATTTAGCATGCAAAAAATTAGTATTGATATACAAAGTATTTACCACTCTAAAGAGCATTTTAAAAGCTATTTAGTATAAAGTTTTTCTCATAAAAATAGACCCAATACAGCCAATTATACGTTTAACTGCTTCTTTGGATCACTGTTGGGCTGATGTATCTGTCTGAGTAATTTCATCTATAAAACTACTACCACAATTCACTAGAAGCCTCTAGATGAAATTCCTTACAGATTTAAGGCCATCATTTTCCAAATAAAATTTAACAAAGGGTACGACCTGATTTGGGGAGGACCTTTTATAGCCACAAGAGCATTAGTAACAAAGAGCAATATCTTTGAAAAGCTTTGCACTGTTTCCAAAGATTGTTTATATTTATAGCACACATGGATGATGAACACATGTATTATTGATGAAGGGTAGGCAAATGTTTTCTACTTAATTCTGAGCTCAGTATCTCAGCCTTCTTTGAATTCTGCCAGCCTCCCCATGAGTGCCTGTGTGGAATTCACTGTGTGATGGTGATGAAGGCTTGAACAATATCTCAAAAACACCTACATGCTTGAGGGTGCTTTATGTGCTATATATTAGTTGGGAAGTATTAAATAAAATTTGTTTTGACCTACATGTTGCTATGGAGGATCACATTCTCTGCAAGCAGACTGACAAGAATGCCAAATGTATGTTCTTCACACTAACCTTTTATGGAGTCTTTCTAAAAATATAGTCAGCTAAAACGACAAGTTAGAAATCATGTTATTATTAATTGTAGCAGATGGAAATTTGAGGGGAAGGAGAAAGGCTAATTTCAATTTCTTTTAATAAATCTATTTAAAAATAGAGCTGTACCAGCTGCAAGTTATTCCCAGCCAACTTGTATTCACTGAAATTGAAAAAATACTGTCAAGCTCATGGGTAGCCAACTACTTGCTCACAAATCTAGAAGCAGCAGTAGATCTTCTGAACTTGTGACGCATTGCATGCAAACCCTTCTTCTCTGAACACGATGGCTGTGTTAAAGTCTGTCAAATCTTAAAGAGACTTATCTCTTTAAGATAAGGAGAAGAATTTATAGCACTTGTCACCACAGGGGATATTGCCAGAGCTGTGCAGAAGATCGGCAATTTGCCTACGCTGTAGTCATATCTGTGCAGAAAATGTGCTTGATACCCAATACAGGTCTAGATGTTATAAATAACTCTAGCTGTTAAAAATAAAGTGTTGATTTATTTAAAAAAAAAAAAAAAAAAAAAACCACTGGAGCCTGATCTGGCAAGGTACTGAATGCTTCAAATCCTCCAGACTTGTAGAAGATTTGGAGGTGCTGGTAGCTTCATTAGCTAGCCAGCTTCTTTTAAGTAACTGATGTGTTACTACTTATTGGGAAATCCACTCTTGTTTTATAAATTTCCAAATATCTACATATCAGAGGTAGATACCTTATGAGAGACAAGCCTTTGCCAGTGAAGAATTTACACCTTTTTTTTCTTTTTTTATTTTGTAGGTTCATAGTATTCTTTCAGACTCAGTTTCATTCCTGTGAAGTTTATCTAACTCTAAGTTAGTTATTCTGGAGTTAGTTTTGACATTTCTCCCACTGAATTATAGGCTGCCTTGCCTCACCTCTTTGTAGCTACAAATGCCACTTCAGCAGATCAGGTGCCACCTCCAGTCACTGACTAGCCCACTGACTTGACTCAGTGCAGTCAAACTTCCTCCACATGGTGACTCAGTTCTTTCATTTCAATGTGAAGTACCTCCAGTCACTGAACCTTGTATTTTACATTTGCTTGTAAATTGATAAAAAATGTTTCATAGATTCATTCAATGGATTATTGCATGTACATCATTACTGGCTGTTAACTCAGATCTGAACTGATTGAAATTAATTGCTGTAGGATTATAATAACTTGTGCTAAGGGTCCTCAAAACCTCTGAAAGAAAATGCAACAGCACTAGCATTTCCTCATCTGCACTAAGTCTGCTCTGAGCTTCTTTACGCTTTTTAGAAGACACTGAAGCCAAAACACTGTTTCTAGCCTGAATTTAGTTGCACAAGTTCTATCATTTGGAATTTCCAGATAATTTAGATTATTACTGTATCAGTTTCAAGCTTTAGTTATAGGTAACCATAGTCCATGCAATCTTTTATACATTTAAGTTTATTACATTTAAATTATTTAGCAATTCAAGATGAAATCAGAATAACTTAGAACTCCCTGATTTTTGCAGTAAAACAAAATCCCTATCCAGTTTAATATTTCTGACTTCAAAATAGAACATAGCAAATTCTGGATGCCACTAATCACCATTGACAGACAGCTTTCTTTTAACTTTACAACCATATTCTTACTATAACATCAGAAGATAAGCTAATAAAGCAATACTATCTTTCTGTAGAAACCAGAACAGCGTAAATGTTCTAATAAGGCTATTTCTTAACATAGAAAATATAAATACAGTGACTGCTTGATACTTGTCAAAGAAAAATCAATGATAAGCCCTTAGAGCTAGCAGAAAATTTACTTATTTCATTAAAAAGGCAGATTTTTTTTTCAGAAATTCTATGGACTTGGATATGAAATGTATTAAGCAATTGTAGATAAGGGTTTAGCTACTGGACTAAAACTGTAATCAGTATATTTGAAGCACTGAGTACACACATGTTACAGGTATTCCACAGGTTAAATATGGGGCCAGAGTCATTAAATGACCATGAGGAATATAATCTTTTATCTATCAACAACAAGAATTACTGTTTCTTTTTAAAATATGAATTCATGCCTTTTTCCTCCAGGTAAGTGAAAAAATATAATCAATAGGGTTTTTTATAATCAGTGAACATAGTGACATTGTTTACATATTCTTTACTGACAGCAATAACTTAATCTTTCTGAATGTACGGAAACAAATCAGCTTTACTGACTGCAATACTATAAAGCTATCAGTCTTGAAATTGGGGGAGAAAGAAGGGATTGAAGGAAAAAAAAAAAAAAAGTTATGTTTTTGTGGTTATCTCCTTGCTTAATAGCACCTTCACTTTAGAGTCTGCCAGGTCTTTGCAGCACTTTACCACTGCAGAGTACAGGCCTTCTTGCAATAATAATGTGTTCTATGATACATAACCTTTCATTAGCTTTACTTTGAGATTCTTGTCCTTATTACCCTTAAAGAACAGCTCTTCAAATGGCATGAATGTATTAGTTAGTTGGAATTTATTATCACAATTATTTTATGTTAATGTAGCCTGAATGATTTTTGTTTCCACTTTTTATTCTTGAAATGCCTATTTTTTCAGCTAATGGGGAAAATTAAGCTGACTACTGGTATCTTCTGGGCCATAAACTAATTTCTCACAAGACAAACAACACTTCACAAAAGAATGAATTTAAGATTCCATTAGAACATCGGCTCTTTTTACCTGTTATAAAATCTTTCTGGAAGGCTAGTCAAGAAGTGAAACACAAGTGAAATCATGTCTTTAACACATACATTACTCAAGAATGGGGCTCACCCCTCCTCATCCTGGTTTCTAACATTTAGGCATCTGGCAAAATGAGTCAAGATCTTTTTTTTCCCAGGGGAAACAAATGAAGTACTTCCAGAATGTGATTCTTCCCATATTATGGAAGATGCTTAAAAAAGCTGGGATTAATTATCCAAAGAGCACTATCTCCCTCCACTGTCTAGAAAAAGTCCTGATTACTAAACAAGACACTGAACTTTTAAGTCACTAAAGTAAGCAATGAGAATCTCATTTTCATTGTCAATATACTTAAATTAAATCTGCAGCATAAACTTACATATTACAGAAGTTCTGTATATGGCAATAGTGATGATCATAACATTCAAAAGCCAATTTTCAATCCGCTTGTATTTAGTTACAGGAAAGGTGCGCTACAGTTTCTTTTGTCTAATTTAGCAACTACCTGAACATTTTAAATCTTGTCTCTGTGAAAAATTTATAGAGCATTCTGTAACTTCATATGTGATCAAAAGGGCCAAAAAATATTTACAAAATCCTACAACCACTGTGATGGCTCTTTCTCTGATTCTTCTGATGGCCAAACTTCAGTCCATAACTGACTGAACCAATACACATTATTTAAAGAGTAGTTTTCTCTGTGACACTACAGAAGTGAATAGGCTATTAAAAAAATTAAAGAGAAGAAAATAAAGCAGCAGCTGGTGTGGACCCCATTAGCCACTTCTAGAATGTCTGAATTCCATTGGAAAAAAAAAAAAAAATACAGAACCTTCTCCAAAAAACCTTCAGTGCTGCAGAGATGGATAATCAAACTGCACAGCTGAAAAACATACAAACTATACTGCCACTCTGAACAATATGGAAAATATATATATATTATTGCATATAGAAATTTATGATACATCTTCAGAGTTGAGAAATATGGGAATTGTCATATTGCATCCTGGGCAGTAGTCTGTGCAGCCCATGATGCTTTGTCTAACAGAAGTCACAGTATGCTTCGGAAAACTCTAGAATGTCCAAGTAATTTCTGAGCCAGCCAACATCACTAATTTGACTTATGAGTTTAGTCTCTGAATCATAAACTTTTTTTTTTTTACTTTCATGCTTTTGAGGTAAGACAGGACTAATATCGCATCTTGGAAGGAAGGAATGGAGAAGAGATGAAAAACCGTAATACCCTCTGCACGCCAACTAAAGCAATAGCTACACCAATTTTTTGGTTAATAAACATATTTCAACCATGAGTTAATTTTTGGAAAACTTGTGCAATAATAATAATAATTTTTTTAAAAGAATATTAGTGGTACTACACTTACTGGGATTCCCTAGTTTGAAGACATGTAAAACAAAATCTCATAATGTAATTAAAAAATAACTCTAACCAAGTTTGAGACATTGCAGACATATCAGAAAGTAAAATTAAAGCAGGTACAATACAACACTGATACATAACCTTACGTGAAACTTGCTATCACAATATATCATTGAGACAAGTGGTTTAGTACAGGTCAAAGAAAAGATGAAACACTTTGCAGTGGTCATTTCCTAGTAGAATACAGAACTGTTAGATGCTTTACTTGGGGGGTTAGATCATAAAGTGATTTTTTTCCTCAGGTCAGGAAGTGTTATTTTCTCAAAGAATAACAGTGTACAGTTCAAGACAGGCTTCATATTTTTTTTCTGAGGCACGTGTTCACCACTGCTGGACATTAGCACACCTGACTATATTCACAATTATTTTAGTATAATACAATTGTGTCTATAACACGAAATGTATATATGATCTACTATCTGTTGCATGGAGATAATCCACTATACCCCTCCATATACAGTTCCCAAACATTCTTGACATCATACTAATTAATCTTATCAATATTTTTTTCTTGTTGTATGCAAGAAATATTCAAATCAGCAGTACCTTATATATATATATATATATATATACACATATATATATATAAACCATTTATTCTTTTATTCTCAGCACCTATTTCATTTTTCAGTCTTGAATTCTTCAAAGCTGCTTTATTTTTCTCCAGAAACTATAAAAGTCTAACCCTGGGGCAGGTGCATTTTTAACATTTCCTTCAAGTGTCATAGCAGGTTACAATTCTGTCATTGCTCATTAGATTTTAAAATGATGTGATCTAAGGAAACATCTGACAAGTTAAAATGGATGCCACAAGGCAACTGCCAAATGTTTAGAATATGCACAATGCTTTTTAAGGATGATCCCTTATTTGAAATATTTTCTTAGGAACGTGAAAAACTACACCAATCTTTTCTTCTTTTCAAAATAAGCTTTGTTCTTACTGGTTTTGCTGACACAATTTCAATATTTGTTTTGATAGTGTTTTGAAATTTCAGTGAGTTCACTTTTTAACTTAAAAACACACTGTGATCAGTTTTCTGGGAAAGATTTTGATTTTCTGAACCAAACAAAAAGGAAGCCAAGGAGTTACAAGATGCCCCTACTATTCCTGAATTACGTCACAAGTTTGGATACAGTCATACAAGGTCAATAAAAGATGACTTGAAATTTGTATTCAAGGTGTGTAGGCATGCAAATTCTAAAGAGCACTTTTAAGAGATGAATTGAAATAAAGTATAATTGTAATGTATAAAAGAAAAAGGTGACAATTTTATCCTGGCTCCATTTCAAATAGGACATACAACATGAAGTACATAAACATGATTTTCTCACACTAGACAAGTTATAATTGTAACATAAGTAGCTAGCTGATGACTAATACTGAAGAAACCATTCAAAAAAAAGCTTCTCCTCTTTTCATGGATCCTATTTCTAACTCATCACTTTTGTTCATAAAGTTACACAACTATCTTAACAGCACACAGGGATATAATAAATGCAGAGGTGAACATGTGAAGAAAGAAGTCACATATTACTGGGTGGTATGGATGTTCAACTGAAGACCCCACTCAAAAGTTCGCAGAGTTCACTGATGCTATCTCATAAGGTAGCTAGATTAAATGTTAAGTTTCAGCATTGCCAAATTGGATATTCAGTGATTGGGCAGATGTCAAGTTCGTGATAATGATCTAGTCTATAAAGTGATAGAGACCTTTAAGGAGTCTATCTTAATCTATGTCAGGGTAAAACATAAAATTAGGACTATGCCAGGAAGCACAACTTCCATGAAAATTGTAGATTGTGTTATGATGCTTAGCTTTGAGTCTGGGCATTTTTCTCTCTCCTAACCGTGACTAATAAAAATACAAGTCTGATTTAAAATGTCATTTAATGTAAACTGAAAACACAAGGAAAAGCAATTCTTATATAGTTGGCCTTTTAAATGTCCTCTGCAATTCCTTCATCCTCTTTCTGGATCTTTGTATGGATGAAGTCCTTCAGTTTGTATTGAAACAAAGTTTTCATTAATGTAGACTCTGTCTTTGAGAGTCTAAAGAAAGTTCTTTAAAGAATCTAAAGTACAAATAGTAATCTAGTTTTTGAATGTTTTTCTGCCAAGAGCCTTCCAGCAAGCCAACCTGTCACTGCACGCATTTCTAGGTGAAAGCATCAGGGGAACACCAGGACAGATCCTAGCTGTGACATATACAACTGCTTCGCTGGCCATACGGAAGTGAATGTGTTGTCATGATTGCTTTACCTAGAAAACCCAGTCATATTTTGCTGCAAAAATGGGAGAGACTATAAATTTGAAGGTTCCTTCAGATGTTCTACAGAACAAGAAGCAGTATCATACCAGTTTTTATGTTTTAAGAATTAATTTCATTATTTTTAAAGCTACTATAGTGCTACACAGTGAAACTGCCAGTAGAGAAGTCACTAGCCATCTCTGTGTGATGTAAGTCATTTCATTTTATAATATACGGGATACAGCATTTCAGCAGTCACTGTGATTTGTAAGGAATCTTTCAGCCAGAAGTTCCTATCATAAAAATAGATTCTTCATGCAGCCTGTAGGACAGCCTCGATCCTGTTACAGGACAGTAATTCCATAGTATAACAAGGAATATAAAGAAGACACAAGCTTCTGAGAGTATCTTACCTGGCTATATGATTGTGTGTCTTATCTGCTTTTCTCACTAACCATCTTCAAATTCATATAACTACAAAATGTGGATCTAACAACTTGGGTAGGCAAAGCAGAAATCACTGATTACACTTTGCACTGAAGCAAAATTGAAGATACACATTAAAATGTTAACCCAGAAATGTGATTTGAAATGTGATTTTTTAAAATTTATTTTATTAAGAAAGATTTGATTTGATTCTTTATTCATTAAGTATGGCTTATGTAGCCAGAATCTATGCTTGGCTGACTCAAGACTCGGAAGAAAGTTTACTTTGTGGTTCTATATATGTCATGCATCACAATGTGAAAGTTTGAAGAAATGAAAGAATCCTTACACTCAATTCTTTTCCTATTGAGAGGACAACTACAACATTATTGACGGGTAACTCAGTTATTCTAAATGGTAAAAACTTTTTCTAAATTACAGTTGGCTTTGATCAGATATTTTGGGGGATTGCTATGTTTCAAAATAAGGCTTACACAGATAGTATCTTATGTGATATTATATATATTAAAGTATATTTCTGTGGTTTTTTCTCAGCTTCCATTAAACATCCAATATTGTAGTTTACAATAGAGGAAGTTAAGCTACATTTTTTTTTGCAACTCAGGTAACTTTCACTATGTGATTCAAGAACCAGTTTTAGAAAATGTCAATTTAGTTGTTCATTTTGAAGCAAGATCATGTAGCATTTGTATGCTTCATTGCAGTTTGCACTGCAAGTTACTGTTTTCATACCTGCATCTTCAGAAACTCTCCAAAATAACTGCTCAAAGCATAGAAATCAGTAGATTTAAGTACATTCACACTGAGACAATTTTATTACATTTGTGTGTGTGTTCTGAATGTTATTTTCTTGCATATTTGGTAATGCTTTCATAAACAATAATTTGCTTTTTCTATGTTGCATCACACCTAAAACTAACTGTTTCCACCAATCAGAAAGCTAGCTCAGGAAACATTTTGGTCTCTTCACTAGTTGATTCTTAACACAGGTGGGCAAAGAAATCCCTTCAATGGGGGAAAATAGCTACTCTGACTTACCATAGCAGCTCAAAACAGAAATAGTATGTCACCAGTCACCTGGTTTTAAGCAGAACTAACTTCTTTTGACCAGTGGTGGATTTTCATTATCTTTGCTTCAGACAGAGAATCTTCACATCATCCTCCATCCCAATTGCTGTGAACTTAAGATTGCCTCCATATAGTTTACGCTAACTGAACTAGAAAGTACCACACGTTAATATTTCTCACAGCATCCATTTTTCCCTCAGTTCTTCAGCTTCTAAAACGTAATACTGGAATGTTCTTTGGGCCTGTGGCACTTTCTGAATAATGGTGCCTTCCATTAGCTATGTAATCCTTATTTGTAATTTGCAATGATAAAATTGCGAAAGTCCATTTCCAGAGAAAAAAAATCAAAGCAATGATTGATGGAATAGTGTACCAGACCTTCAAAGACAAGTATAAGACCAGTGAAACCAAGTCTCTTAGCCTCTTCCTACATCCATTGGCAACAGATAGAAGTACCTGATGTCTTACATTCACTTTCAACTCAAGATGTAAATCGAAATATATTTGTCCCATCCCTTCACATGCAACTCTAAAACAATCAGTTGACAATTCTTTTGTTTTATGCTTAACTTCCTTCACAATGTCTCAGTTGTGAGAAGAGGGACAAAGCAGTTGTGATCAATTGTTGTTTTGTTGTTGTTGTTTTTATTCCTTTTATATACATTAACACAGATATAACTACTTTAAAATGTTTCTTTTTTTTAAGAAAGACATCAAAAATATAGTATTCATTAGACAATAGATGTTATCTCCCCTTCTTACTGCCTGCAGACAGACAGTAAAACATTAAATATGGTAGCTAGTTGATAAGGGATGAGTCATCCTAGCTTACTTTCAGTCACTTCTGTTCTAAATTTGTTTTTCAATTGTCAGAGCCTCTGTATTGTCAGCATTGCTCATTACCTCAACTTTCCATAGAGGGAGAATTGGTGTACTTAGGCCTGGTCCTAATGGGATTTGTTCCAGGTTTCATTTCACTATGAATTGAACACCATTTTACACATTTTATCCTATGACCTAAGTAGGCTAGACTGAAAGAAAAGATCCAAAAGGTTGTACAAATATTTCCTTCCTTTTTACCTTCACTTTTACTGCATTCTCATCACCAGTGTGAACCAAAGCATGCAAGAATCAAGCAGAGAGAGACTTATCCCAGAAACATCACTGATTTTGTATTTGTCTCTCTTCAGAAGGATAGTTAATTGTAAAGTTAGAATATTTTCTTCTCCTTCTGATCTTTTAACTGGATTGTCAATGTCCTCCTTTGATTTTATGAATGGCTTATTTTAAGAGAAAGGGATCATATGAATTTTAAAGCTGCTGTATCCCTTGAAAAAGAATTTTAAATGCTGTGATGTAAAAGGGGGACAGAAGGATTCAATTGACTTAAAAACCAGTCAGAGGAGAGGGTTGATCTCAAGAGAAGCAGCTAGAAAATAAAACCAAACGGTTCTAGATAATCTTAGAACTGTTGAGATAATCAGTTGGAAAGTGCTAGTTTGGGTAGAAGGAGGTTTGCTATTATTTGAAACCAGAAAATAAGAATAAGAAAAAAAAAAAAAAAGATGGATAAGAAAAATAAAATAATAAAATAATTTAAAAAAAAAAAAAAAAAGGAGGACAAATAGGATGAGAAAAAGATACAAAGATGAAACCATGGGGAAAAACAAACAAACAAAAAACTACTTTTGATTACTGCGTATTTCTGACTATACTGACTATACTGTGTTGTGTATCTGTACTTAGTTCATAGACAAAGGCTTAATCCAGTTCTCAATAAATAGGCCAGACCAGCTGTACTTGGCATGCATCACTTCAGTCAGAAATTCCACTTTTATTTGAACAAACTTTCCCTCTGTTCTAAACATGGTGGAACCACCCTCATATCATTACAAAAAAACATTCTGTGTGGGCATAAAATGTTATTGAAGTCATTCTGTTCTTCCCACTTTGTATTTTCATTAAAAAGTAGATAGCACAGTTCCGCAGCATTGTAAATATGAGATCAAAATTGTGCCAATTAAAGCAAATACTTCAAACACAAGCTCAGAAAATCTCTAATATTTAATCATTAAAATATGGAATGTTTTTTATGTAGAGTGTATGTAATATACAAAATCTTCATGCAAAACATGAGTTAGTCTTAAAGACATACAGTTTTTCAGCTCTCATATTCATGCTGTCAGACAGACTGAAATTAAACAACCGTTTGGATGATGCCTGTGAAATAAACCTCTACCATTTCTCTTTATGAAATGCATTTTTACTGTTGAGCATACTGAAATAAATTAAAGTAGAAACATTTATTTCCATTTAATACTCTACCTTACATATGGAAATAAGGTTAGGTCAGAAAGGAGACAGATGATTATCCTTCAGAGAATAAGAAAACACAAGATATTCCACCTAATTAACCCCAGGATAGATCTACAGATAGCCTACATTAGTGTCATAGGAATTAAGTTTTAAAGTTGATAGAATATTTATCTGTAAAAAATATATTGCAATGCAAAATTCTTCTGTATATATTTCAGATAGGTCTTTGTTACACTACATGTTTACTAAAATGACAAACTGAGTTATGCCAAGCTCTAGAAATTGGCCCTGAGATATACTTGGTAATCCTAGTTTCGTCATCTTAGCAAACTAGCAATTTTTTTTTTTTTTTTACTCATAAAGTTCTTAAACACGTCAGATTGCCTACTTTGAGAACAGTGTAAATTTAAAATTGAATTACTTTGGACCTAGCTGCTTGTTCAACAAGGACCAGAGCCTTCAGCATCTTTTCAAACTGTATTCTAAGTGTTCTAATATTGAGAAAATAAAGTCTCCAAAATTTAGGATCACTAGTACCATAAATTTGCATAGACTTAGGAGAAAAAGACTACCTCCACGTTGACGAAAACTTGCAAATCCTGCCTTAATAATTTTTCTTGCTATCTGGTTCTGTGAGAGTTGAGAACAGATAGTTTAGTCGGAATACTCTGACTATAGAAGATTTTTGTTATATACCTTTGTGGAATGATAAATTCTGTTTTATTTTCACTACATTACATTTGAGAGCTTATTGAACACATTGTACAAAACAAAGAAATGACATGGTTCACATTAAAAGGCCTTACAGACCCCCAAATAAAATCAAGGTTTGAAATGAACAAGCACTGCCTTTAAATAATATCGATTAAATTTTATAAGTATTATCTCAGAGATGGACGTTAAAATTTTAAAATTATCTGTATGGCTAACGAAATTTTCAATAGCTTCCTGTATAGAGAATTTGATATATGCACAGTTTGATAATTAATTTTTAATGCATTAATGCATAGTGTCTTTAGAAATGCATCTGTGACATCAAAACCATGGTGCTAGTGAAAGCAAATAAGACCGAGGTTCTAAGCATGTAAACTAGAAATTCATTATGCTCTTTTGAAGATGCTCATTTTTGTACTTTCTTTCATTTTATATGACATCAGAAAGCACATCTGGATTCACAATATATGAAAGTCTCTGTTAATTTTGAGGCATCTAATCAACTCCCTTCACATTAATTAATTGGCACTCTTAAAGCTAAGCATATGTTCAGTCTAGATCAAGGCCATCATAACAGTCACCCCCCTCAAAATCTTTTGAATTTAAATATCTTTCTTCTATATAGTAGCACTATCAACACTTTGCAATTAATTTTAATGATTATTACTCATCTAGTCTCCTCAACCACCTACACATTGGTTTCAAAATGCTTCTTATTTTTGTTGTTTTGTGGTTGAGCATGGTCATCTGTACAGGTTCAGTACATATGGTGATACTTGATCTACAGCAAAAAATGCAAAACTATTTTCGGATTTGAGCAATATTGCCATAAGTTTTTCACAGCTTTACAACAGCAAGAAATGTTAAAACTGCTTGTTTCTCTACCATAAAATCGACAAAATATTGCCTAGTAGAACTCTTCCAGAAATTTGCAATTTCATGGAGACATCCAATAGGGATGGTGTCACCTTTTGTTATGTGAGTAACCAAAAAAACACCAGTCTTCATTTGCATTCAGTAAATAACAGGTATCTTGTGGATCTGAAACATAGGCAGCTGGAATTGCGCAAGGTGATTATTTTCCTCTTTATGATCATAACAGATTGTTAGCTATTGCCACTAGCAATATCTTTATACTCAAGTTCTGCTTTGATGTAGAACAATTAAGATACTGTATTTTACCCTTGAAAATACTGTAGTCATCCTAAAAATTATTCTGAAAATTACCAAGTATCACTTCTCCTTAAGAATAGAACACCTCCAGCTTCAATCAAAAGGAAAAACGTTTTGAAACTCATGAAGATAGGTCTGTTAGGAGCAAATCACTTTATTCCTTACATTAAGATGGTTGACTATGAGGAAATTACAGATATCACAATATTCAATGTGCTTCTAAAAGACATAGAATACAAGGGAGAAACTCAGTCAATATTTCCAGGCACTCTGTATTGATCATTAATATGACGGCCCCCAGGGAGCTACATTACTTTCCATTAATTAAAAAGTGTTAGCTCTAATCTCCTTTAACGTTGAGGATATTATTTTATGTTGCTAATGGGCCCTCCTCCACTGTTTAGCATTTTCTAGCCACAACACTGTAATTCTACAGAATCTCACCTCATCCAACTCTATTTCATGGCTGAAAAGAATCCCAGTTAAACCCCAGATGGTGTTTCTGCAAGGAGAGTACCAAAAGAAAATTTGCAGAGAAAAACCACACAGCTATACAGCACACAGCCATGTTATTTATCCTTAGACTGCTATCAGTTTCTACTTAGGTGATTGATCCATGCTGAATCTGTAATTTCATTATTTTGCTGAAAGGATTGATACTGCATTTTTAATTTCATCTCATACTTGTTTTTTTCTGACAGCTTTTATTTTATTTTCATAATAGCTTCAATGAAGAGGATCTTCTAGTGAAAGGAACCGACTTCTGGAGTTTAAAACAAAAACCACTTAAAATAGTTCTTCTCATAAGACCCCCCAGTTAAAAATAAATAAATAAATAGGTAAATAAATAAATAAATAATGTGCATCTTCTCTTTAGCTGATGAATATCAAGAAATAACATTTAAACTAAGTGACCGGACTTAATTGTTGCTTTGCATTTTTTTTCACCTACTGGCATGAAGGAAGATCTGTTGATAAGTATGTTGCTCATTTGATTGATTCCTGCCCAAAACCTGTTTTAATACAGAGTTTCAGAGAAACAAAGGGGAAAAAATCCTCACTCAGTCTAGCAGAGATATGGATGAATGCATGCCAATAATTTAATATATAATGCAATAAATAAAGGAACATAACTTAGAGAACTTGCAGGCCGCCTACTTGCAGCCAAGAGCAGCCAAATGTCTGCTTTCCTGCAGATGAACTAAGCAACTGTTGAAAAGTATAATTTGTAAGATGATTGATACCTTTCCCAATGAAAACTGGAAACCACTAACTGTTGTATTCTAGTTTCCATATGCTGTCACTAATAAATTAGCAGACTGATGGTTAACATTATTTTAAAATATCAACAAATGAGATGTTGCGCTAAAAAGGACATGACCAAATGGACAACCACCTGCTGGAGAAATTAGATAAATCTGAGTTCCCTGAGGTGAGTACTTCTGCACATCCTATATGTCAGTAGAGAAATGGATAAAAGAAATGGCCCTTATTTGGCTATGATTTAATTTGCTATTGCTAGCCACAGGTGGCAAATATGTCACCTGGCCATAGGACTGGGAGAGAAAAAATAAAAATGGAAATGGTTCCTTATTATATGCACTATACAGTAAGTATAATACATTAAGATACTATGCAGTATCTTAATAAAGATACATTTTGTACACACTGGATGAACAAATTAGATTTTGCTCTCATCATTATTTCAGAGCATATTAACAGAACTAAGGCCCACCTGATACAGTAGTTAAGCTTAAGCATAACTTTAAGTACCTGAATAGCTCTATTAACTGTAATGATGTTATGCAGTTACATATGTGGGCTCTAGCAAAATCCAGTCAGAGCCTTCTGTTCTTTACAAAATAGTAAAAAGAGAAGATACATTGTCATGGAGTTGTTTTCTTTATTAGAAATTTCCAGAGAGAAGTCCGTGTTTAGACTGGGTTAATATTCAAATGAGAATTACTATGCATATTCTTCTGTTTATTGAGATAGTATTTTAATTTGATTTTAATGACTGTGAAGCACTCTGAGATGTTTGCAGGAATACTGCTATATAAACATAAGTGGCTGATTACATTATGAATTTTTAGTATGTCACTTCTAGTACAGAGG
Organism: Oxyura jamaicensis; assembly: GCF_011077185.1. Taxonomy (NCBI): domain Eukaryota; kingdom Metazoa; phylum Chordata; class Aves; order Anseriformes; family Anatidae; genus Oxyura; species Oxyura jamaicensis. Next base: position 10,493,335 of record NC_048898.1, read on the forward strand.
AAACAGACATTTTCCAACAGAGTTGGAAAAGCTCAAGTACCAGCTAACCAGAATTCTTCACCAATAAAGTGACCATAAAGTAGTATTAATACCCTGTGCAAACCTTTTTATCTCATATTTGCACTGTGTGCACTTTTGTGCTATATTCTATGTCTTAAGGTTAGAAGCTAGAGCTGCAGAAATACATCCTTATCACACTTGAATTCTTTTATAAAGAACATACCTGTTTTAGAGATTGTTGTTCCTGAAAGCAAGAGGCTGGAGTACTGCCATGAACTCACAAAAGCATAAAAATTATCATGCAAGCTACTACATACAGCTACTGTTGCTGTCCCCAGTGCTGACTCACAATGTCACAAAATCTGGACAACTATTTAGCATTTTAAATTGTGAGATTACTATTTCGTGTGCATAAATGAGGGTCCACCATCATTAACCTACTAACTATACATGAGTTAGTACCTGAATTGGCATTTTCATCTGGAGGGAAATAGTAGACACGCCAAGCTTATTATTATATAAATAAAAGCATTCTATGTAGTGTTATTTTATACTACTACTGGAAAATGACTGAAACTAATGGGATTTGAATATTAACTCATTCATACTGTGTCTTAAAATCAGTTTGAATTATAGCCATCACCTGAAGCATAATGGAAGTGTGGAAGTGGTTTGACTTTGTAGGACTTGTGGTGACATCATAAAACAGTTGTAGATTCCCACAGCAGCAGCATATCTCCACCTCGCCACACCTCTCACAAATTATTTTTTTTTTATTACTGTTCAGCTTTTCCTATGACATGGACAAAAGGAGATATGAAATGAGGCTCTCACATAAAAAAGCCTAGGTAGCATGAATGCACTGATTCAGATCACCAATAGAGATGAAAAAAGTACCCTATCCATGTCAGAGCTGCACTGATTTATGATGAGGATCTAGTTCTTCACATAAATTGTCAACTACTGCAGGCAGATTTCACAGACTTGGGAATTTGAACACCTCAACTGAACTGCTAGTATCTGAATCAGCAATACTAGTCTCAAAATGAAAAATCTAGGAGAAATGTTAACGTATGTTCAGCTAATCAAACATGGAACAGCGCATTTTGTAGTCTTTCAATAAAATTGTTTTTTAATGAATAATACACATTTCCTAGCTATCAAAATGTACTACATGGGCTATCACTTGCTACACATCTGCTACTATATTTCTTCACTTTTTTCTCTTCATGGAGTAGTGCAATAATTTCTTACAGTATTTTAGCCCAGTGAGACATAACTTACCATGTTGTATATGTTTCCTTTGTTGAACTCAATAACTCCATGCTTGGAAAAATACCAGGGGACAGTACGTTGTTTGTTGTTAATATTGTCACTCCTAATATAAATGCCTGTCTTCCTGTATTTCACACGAGACAAGGTACGTGGTTAACTAGTATTTCCTGTTCTTATTCATTTATGCCAAAGTCTTTCTTACTCAGATATCCAGAGGACAATTATTACAATGTAAAGTTCCGAGCTCTTCAAAAGACCAATGACAATTATCACTTTCATTCAATTTTAATATGGATATGACCTCACATTATAGGATCCAGTGTTTCAGACAGCTTTGAAATCAGCTAGGATACCCTTACCTACAAATTTATTATGATCCTAAATATTACATACAATCAGAGAGAAAACATTCACCTTGACACCTTTTAGAGCTGAGCATACATATATGTATGCGTATAAATACACTGCAGATAAGTACAGACACGCACACATGTGCACGCATATATGCGAGTTAAAGCACAAGGATAAATAAAATCCATTTAATATACCACATTTTTTATTAGAGGAAGTTACTGTTTATTTACAGCATCCATGTAGAATTCTGGTGAATTGTGACATCAGAATAAATAAACCATCAAGAACCTTTTGATGTAGAATAATGCCTATCCAGGAGAGAGAAGTAAAACCCATGGTATAACTGTAACTGCTTCCAGGGCAAGAACATTCCCAACACAATCTAATCCAGCCTACTGGACATTTGCTAATACAGTCTCCTTAGTATTTGAAACTAAGTATGTGATCTGATTTGTATCCCTTTTTTCTCAAAACAGAAAATCTTATTTTCTCCTTTTTACATAGGAAAAATTGAGACATAAATACTTAGATTTGCCCAAGCTCAAACCCTGATTCAACCCTACACATTAGGAAGAATGAGTTGGAGTTTCTGCCAGCTTAGCCTCTGACTTACAGTAATTAAATAATTATTAAATAATATTTGTGAAGCTAAAACTGGAAAGAATGATGTATTATTGTGTTGGGTCTGTCTGGGATGGAATCACCTTTCCCTGCAGCAGCCCACACAGTGCTGTGCTCTGCACTCGTAGCTGGAACAGCACTGGTATCATTCCAGTGTTGTGTCTATTGCTGCACAGTGCTGGCACAACATCAGGACTCCATCCAAGCCTCCAAGAGCCAGCAGGCTGGGGGTGGGCAATTGATGGGGAGGGGACATCACCAGGGCAGCTGACCTAAACCAACCAAAGGGATATTCCATAACACCTGATGTCACACTCAGCAATAAAAGGGGGGCTCTCGTGGGGGAGGGTCTCTCCTGAACAACCGGTACGCGTTTTGAGGCCCTGCTTCCCAGGACATGGCCGAACATCACTCGTTGATGGGAAGTAGAGAATAACTTTTTTTTCCTTTCTCTCTGTGCTTCTGCGCGGCCTTGTTGTTTCTTTTGTTTCTTTTTCTCCCCATTCCCTTTCCCTTTAATTAAATCATTCTCATCTCAAACCTCGAGCTCTTTGTGTTGTCTTTTCTCCCCCTTCCTCTTTGAGGAGGGGAGGAGTGAGAGAGCGATTGTGGTGGAGCTCGGCTGCCCACTCGAGTAAAACCATCACAATTATTCTAGCTATTGAACAACACCTCTCGATCATATCATAATGCTTCAGTATGAATACTCCATTTCCCTTCTAGCAACGTGTTATAAATTACATTTTTTTTCCCTTGATGATTTATTTGACTGTTTAGATATTGTGAGGTGAACCTGTGTGTATGTGTTACTCATGATATGATTTACTGGTTCATCTTCCTGAAAAATCTTACCATTTGTATTCCTACTGTTCCCCTTCCCTTCTTTGGAATTCCTATTTCTAAGCATGTTGGTGGTTGTTCTTTTTTCTTTCCAAAATAAGGATTAAAACCAAACATCTATATACCCTTGTGTTCAATTGTTGCTTTCCTGTCTTGTCTTGTCTGTATATCACAAAGAATCAAAACTGTCGAGAGCTACAAAGTAAGCCATGAAGTAGAGCATATCATTCAATCACCAGAGATAAGAGTAGACACAGAATTGACTTGCTACAAGTTACAGAATCATTGACATACAGCATAGCATGATACTCATTGACTTATACTTCAATATGCGTTTAACTTAATTTAGGATTTATAGATTTTCACAGTGAACTTCTACACAATTAGGAAAAACTGCACAATTCAGACTACTCTATCAAAGCAGTGTATAAGGTATTTGTTAAGTGACTCATAGGTTGTACAGAAGCCCTAAACAAAACCACTTCCCATTTCTACAATATGCTTCTCCTGCAAAAGAACTTATATCTGTTTTTTTGTTTGCTTGTTTTTTTTTTTTTGTTTTTTTTTTTTCATTTATTAAACTTGTGGTATGAGAAATGAATGTCTTGGCTAAACTTTTAAAATGTTCTTAAGAAAAAAAAAATGAAATGCCTTTCTGTTCTAAATTTCATTTAACAGACAGTCTGTTCATTTTTGGTGTAGACTTATGAATAAATGCATATATACATATACATACATATGCGTACATATATATATATACACACAAAATCTCTTTCCAGGAAAGAATCCCAGTGATTAGGAATTTGAAATGTAGCTTTTAAGATATTACTCCTCTGCATATTGGAAACTGTAAGAAAAAGGGCTGGAGCTGAAAGCAAAAGAAAGGATTTTTACCATTATAAATGCAAACCTGATATATAATAATGAAAGCCAGTAACAGAACCACATGTTGAAACAAGCCTGGCTGCCCTCATAAGTCCCACAGAGCAAGCAATGGGACCTAGCTACGCTGCTCCATGAGTTACGTAGCACCAGTGAATTAAATATATTTCTATGTCTACTCTCTGCATATACAGCCAGATACCTGAACAAGCAACAAAGGGTATCTGAGTGCAGGTTACTGTCGCTCCCTGACTTCCATTTACAGAAAAAGGAGACCACTCGTCAACTTTTCTTTCTGAAGACAGGTTTACAGAAAGAATATCCAAGAATATGAGCAGGACAGTTTGCTACTCTTCCACCACTATGTAACTTTGTAAGCCTTTGGAAGTGAAGATGGGACAGTCAAACTTTTGATTAGAAGGTTTTCAGTAACTATTTGTTAATTGTTTTGTCATTCAGATGTGAGCCTTAAAAGTTGCTGACCATTCATTTAAGCTTTGATTGCTTTAGAGCGTCTATGTACCTAGTATTCTTGATCCTTTTAGTAGGTTTTTGTTGATAATAAAAGATTATTTGACTTTATAACAAGGATTTTTACTTTTGACTCAGATGGACAAATCTGAACCTTATCCTCCCTTCCTCCCTGCTTTTCTTGTGAGTTTCTTATAAGTTTTGTTGGTTACTTTTTTTTTCTTTTTTTTTTTTTTTTAACCATTAATTTTCTTCTGGAGTAAATTGAGAGAAAAATAAATAGAGTAAATATCTAGCCCTTACAATTGTGGAAAAAAGCCTGAAAATGTGAACTGTGTGCAGTATTAAGGATTAGAAAATGATAGGAAAAATGAAAAAGCCTAAAGGTGTTATTAATTTTTAATCTCATAATTTTTAAGCCAATCATGATTTTTAGCCTTGAGGTTCACACTACTCCATTGTGGTATTTATAGGTTTTCCAGTCTTTAAGTTATAACTACACTCTCAAACTTCTTATATATTTCAAGGATACAAAGAGTTTACTAATGTTTTTAGGTTTCAAGATCATAGAACTTCTTTCTCCCTTAGGGAATTCCAATAACAAAGCAAAATGAAATAATTCTGTGAATTTCAGTTTCTATCTTATTCACCATAGCCAAATGAGAAATTGGAGGTTACTTGACATTAAGTACTGTATTATCAAGTTAGAGGCACACTAATTCTCTGCATTAGATTTATTCATCAGGGTGTAACATGTCCTCAGACTGAACAACATGCTCCCTGATTAGAATGGTTGAACTGAGCTCTGTGTTCACAATGTGGCTGGAAAGAAGATAATCATTTCCAAGCTGAGAAAAATAAAAAATAAAGATAATAATAATAAAAAAATCTGTCTCACATCACGAACTGCGTTATTCTCAAAGCTCCTTTAGAAGAAGGCAACAAAATCAATCTATTCAGTTTTTGAACAGCAAAATACGTGCATTGGTACAAATTAATTATAAGGACCCAAACCAAAACCCACACGAAAGCAGATGAGTCATGCCATAGTCCTGTGACAGGAAAGAAGAAAAATAGAAAAATATTGTGCATTAAGGTAATATATTTTTTAAGGTAATATGTGCATTAAGGCACATATTTTGTAAGTTTTCTATTTCCACAAAAACATTTCCTGAATCACTTGATTTGACCTCTTATGTAGAAATTAAGCTTTTAAATTCTGGTTAATTTTTCTCCTGTACACTTTCAGGTAACCATCAAACTCCTCTTCAAACCGTCTTTGAGCCTGAGCATCAGTCAATCCTATTTAGCTACAGAATTCCCACTTCAGTGCTGGAGTCTGGATCATACAATCCAATTTTAGCTTTGCCTGATGTAATTCTTGCTGACATGGTAAAAGATTCCTTTTCTAGATCAAACTTAATATTCAGAAACAGATTTTGAGTTAACACTTGGAAGATTATTTTTTTGAACTTTTTAAATTTTGGTGCAGTTGCTTACCTCTAATACTACCAAGATTTCAGGGCTGAAATTCTTAAGTGTGCATTGTTCTCAGTTAAGATCAATACTTGATTCAGTCAGCTATTCAATCAGTGACAGTGGCCCACATCCTCAGCTGCTTCAAAGAAAAGAGCAAGCAGTCCTAATTGCTTGGAGAATCAGTAATTTATAATATTTTACTTTTTTTTTTGTTTCACTGTAACTGCAACTCTGTAAAGACCCCTTCAATCTCTCCTTTTTTTTATGCAACTTTCAGTAAACTTGGCCTCAGTCATACTGCTTAGAAATGAATTCCTTGGACAAATATATGAACATAATACCATTTATCTTTTCATTCCTTTTAAAATACTTTTTATAATGTCGATTTAATGAAAAATTAAAACCAAGGTGGTGCAGGAGATATTTAGAAATAAAAATAGGGAAATATTTCCAAAATTCTGTATGGTAGAATACAATTATTTTGTACCCAGTGTTCAGACACCAGCTGTGAGCTAGAAGAATCTTCTGGATAGAATAACATTGGGTATGTTGCATTTCAGTCTTTCACTGTCTGATAAGCAGTCAGATTGTATATGTTTTTGTTTGTTTGTTTTCCAAAACAGAACTCCTGAAGGAAATGTTTGTTGATTTATTGCTAATACTTCTGGAAATAATTTTAGACATTGTTCTGCTATTCTGTTGACCTAAACATTTTTGCAGATTCTCTCTGAAAAGTTCGGAAGTCAATCATGTTCCTTCTCAGCAGGCAAAGATGCCATTTGGCTGAAGTCAACCATCATCCTTATGACTGAAATTAGAGCCAATTTGAAGCAAATAAAACAAGTGAAACAAGGTAAAAAGTTTGATCATAATAACCATGTATATCTGCCCTTTATAAAAGGATTTTAATGCCATATAGAAAACTAATATTTCCACAGATATTTAGAGAGCATTCACAAACTTTTAGTCATTCAAATCTGAATGCTTGCAGTGGTGGCATAATGTTAACTTTGAAGTGTTGTTTATAATTGCATTAACGGTGCATCCTCTTGGCAGATGGATTTGGATTACTTTTCCAAACACTCCTTGGTGTTTAATGCTGATGGCCAAATTTTCATACCAGTAGATACCTGGCTGACAATTCAAACAGATAAAATGTAATTTCCATGGGATTTTGGTTCAAGAACATTTGGATTTCCAGCTGACATCTTGAAGGGGATGAGGAAAAAGAATTTTTAAAATACTTAAACTGAAACAGGTCCAAGGACCATCTAATCTAGATGACTAACTAACATTTCTACTACTCTCCCTCCAAAAGTTTTCCATTGTTACAGTTCCATGCACGTGAGGTCCAGTCCTAAATAACTGATTTTAACAGACCCGGAGTTACGTTCTTATTGAAGAGTCTACATGATGTTGTTCTTTGAAAGTTATTCTAAAAAGCACTCAATTTAAAGAATATGATTGCTTTCAGCAACATGCGTAAAGGAAACAAATGTAATATATTCAGCATTTGAGCATTACTTGGACTACACCTAGTACAAATAAATCACCAAGGAAATGAAATAGAAGTGAGACACTATTTACTTTATTATTATTATTATTCTGAATCATTATCAGTAGAGGTAGAAACGTCAAGATACTCATAAGAGACATAACTTGTGCAAAAAACATTGACTTTTCCAAATTAGCACATCATTATGACATCATATTAGTTGTGCCAGATTTTCTGTATGGATCAATTGCTCTCAAATAGTATTACATTTCTTTTTATTTTTTAAATATAAAAGGCACTGCGAGGTTCATGTAGTTTGGCTTTGTTTTTTACTTTAGATTGGTGTTGTTAATCCTTCCCTCTTACACTTATTATTAAACCAGAAAAATAATATAAATTTAGGTTTCTCCTTCGCAAAGCAAATGACTCATTGGATGTACAGAGCCCACTGAAGGTATTTCAAGGTTGTTTTAGCGTACAGCTTTAGTCCACAGCCAAACTTACATATGAGTTTGTTAGTAATTCTAGCCAATGACTGAGACTGCTAAAGGAACAATTCAATAGATTCCTCAACCCCTCATTCTCTGCCCATATATAACTCTGATCCAGTAAGGTGAAACATTTCTGTATTTGGGCTAAATGCCACTTGAACTAACACCATTAGCAATCTTTAAATCTTTATACTAGAATGACTTCTTGTCACTGCAGGGGCTAATGCCACTCTGCAGTACTGAAATCTACATGAACTGTAAGCAGATGTATGTTATCTTTAACATTAAATACAAAAAGTTCCTTTTCCTAATCTTTGTGACAATGCAATTTATTAACAAGTAGAAAAAATTTAACCTGTATGTAAGAACAGAAATAAATTGATAGGCTCTGTACCCAGCTTATTAAGCAAGGCTTATCACCTTAAGATAAATGAAAAATACTCCATTGCATACTTTACATTTTTACATCATGATTATTTCTCCAGAGAATAAATATTTACTCTCTTCTTTAACATATACTGTCTAACATTATCTGGAATGTAAAGCATATCCTATAATATTACTAATACTGATAATGTCACAAAAATCTGAGGACTAGGTACCATAATCCTTCCTAGAAATGAGTTTGTCTTATGTCCATGTTGATGAGAAAATATTTTGTGTTCAAGGATACTCTACGTGATGATTTTGTGAACCGCATCCAAGAATAAAGCCCAAGACTGTTCATCTGAAAAGTTCTATAGCTATCCCACCTACTCCAACTTATATTAAAAATTGCTGTAGCTACTAGTGGATTGGCTCTCATTTGTTTTTTTTTTTGTATTGCAATAATCCAGATAGCTGCGTATTACAAAAGGTTAGCTTATATATCCCAGAACTCCTGTACCATAGCATCATTTCACTTACTGATCACCGGCAAAGTAATATGTTGATTTACTTCTCTCCCCTCTATCCATGCTTGTACACCACAGAGTAAAACAGGGAGTCAGTAGTTAGCCCTAGGCCTGGACAGACAAGACGCTCAGATACACATCTATATCTACAATGTAATGAAGAAAGAAGAATCCTTGATGCCTGTGGCAGGGAGAAAATCTGCTAACAAACATCCTACTGTCTCAGCCTTCATCTGTGCTTCACTGGTCAAAAGCACCATCAGCCAATTACTTATGCTTCGTTACATCTGGCACCATTTGGGAAGGACAGTCCCAAAATGCAGAAACACTGTCTCAGGATGCATGAATAGCTTTTGTATCTTCTTAGACATCCCTTCATTGTTTCATCCTCCAGTCAATTAAAGTAGGTGCTAATGAGGATTCTCCCATCTATCTTCACCTACACTGTTTCAAGTATTGTTTGTCATCTTGCTACCAGTAATGTCACATGAAATATCTGATTCACGTGTTATGTGGAACGTCTGAGTTAATATTCTTAGTACTACAGTTCCTGTGTTTACTGATCATACGTTGACTTCCATTCTTCTATTTCCTACTCGTATCCAATCAGTAGACAGAATAAATGCCATACAGTCTTTACACAGAAATGCATCAACAGTAAATGCAGACAGTGAATCATAGGTAAGTAACCTCCAGGAAAGGTACAATATTCTAGCACTGTCTTGAAAGACAAGAATGGTTCAATTTTTAAAAATATCATTTAAAACAATATTCAAACAGGAAAACAAATAAATATGTGTTGCCTTACTCACTGTAGTCTTTGCTTTATACTACCCAACCAAGAACAGAATCAGACCTATATACTTTAAACTTTTCTGTACTCCATTATTATTTATATACAAAAAAGCACATGTTCTTGAATTCTCTAGGCTAAATGTATAGTGACCATCTCAATATTTGTTAAATCAAAATGTAGTTTCTCCATTCCTCCAGTAACATCTGCAGTTTACTTCCCAGAGAAATATGATTACACCTAGTATATTTTGGGGATTTAATGTATTTAGATGGCAGGCAGGACTTCATCAGAGCTTTCTTTTATGTCAGTGAGCTGTTCTGTCCTTTACAGCAATTATTACAGCAATATTTTTGCCTTCTTCAGCAAAGATAAGCTATAAAGCCTCTACACTTTGGAAGTCATCATAGTGACAGACAGTCATTATAAAATGAAATATTTTAAATGTACTTATTCTAGATATCCATAACTCACACGTAAATTAAACAGTACTGCATTTTTTCCTGAAAAGCAAATACCAACAGGACATACATATGTATCTAGCTTATTACTGTTCTCTGTTTGCCAGTCTTGCTCTGGCTTCATTCTATTTCATAAGCCCATAGATTCATTACAGCTTTATAAAGGACAAAAATCAACATATATAGCACATATAGCTTAATCAGAGGAAACCCTTGCAGATCTATTATCTCATTCTTGAAGCTGGCTCTTATGTTACAATTATTCTGTGACCTGCCAGATCTTTGTTGCCAACTATTGCATTGATGGTAACTATTGTACGGCCTACAGAGCTGAGTATGGGTTACTCTCTCCCTCCTTTACAGACATCTCTTCAGACTAAATATCAGTAGTTTTTCCAATTTTTCCCTTCATAGCCTTTTCTCTAGAGCACTTTCCCTTTCCTCAAGAAGGAGTGAAACTGGGAGCTACCACTAATTTTCCCCACTTTTCCCTCAACATAATCTCAAAGTAAACAGATCCAAACAGTCCCACAAAAGTGCTAAGCTTGCTTTTTCATACATTGTTAACTCTTAAATGCATATATGGCTTTTCTATGTTAGGTCAAAATATTTTTATAGCAGAGTATAAATGCTATAAACGTATATCTACATAGTCAGCTAGATAAGAATTATCCCTTTGAGACTAAGCGTGAACAGAAGGGGAGAAGAGAAGGTATAGCAGTCAAAAAGTCTCTGTTATAGAGGACACTGACAAGATAATATAAACATAAGCTTTCTTATTACTCAACAATTAGTACCCCTAATTAGTCCTTAAGTAGGACCGCAAACTGTTCTTTGGGCCATTTGACATGTTCTTTTTTGCCAAATGGCAGTGACTGTTCTGCACTCAGGTAATTGGTTGTGCTCCTCCTGCTTCTAAGAGATATTTAGTAGTTTGATCCATGTGAGTGCTGTATGGGACATTGAGTCCCAGATGTTTGGTCTCAGGGCTGTGCTCATTCATTTTCTTGGCATTGTTTTCTTTTTAAGGCTATGAGGAGTAGCCCAGGATGTTACTGTCACTTGCAGTGAATATGGAAATCTTGGAGACAGCACATTAGCCCAAATCCCTGCCCCACTAACGTTATACTACATGTGTAATACAACGGAGCTGATAAACCCAAGTCAGAGATCTCCTTTATTTCTGGTGTCGGTAATGCAGTGTACTGCGCACAGAGATCTCCCTCTCATTTGGGAGGAATCTTGTTCTCATACAGACCACAACTCTTGCTTCCTGCTATAAGGTAGAATACTGTTAGTTTAATATCAGCAAGGGCTAATTTTGCAAAAAGTTCTGGTTGGGAATGCCCTTTGTGACAGGCATTCAAATGGCAAAAAAAAATAAGAAAAATTATTTGGCTAGTACATTCTTTTTTATTTGTTTATTTTTAATGATGGCGAAACTATTTTAAGTTTTTTTTGGAGCAGAATATCATAGCTTATGCATGGATGTACTTATCTTTACTTTTCTGTATGAAGGTTTAGGTTTCTCTCTTTATATATATATATATATTTATATTCATTTAACATTCAGTAAACCTATTTTTAAATATTGTGGGTAGGTAGTGTGGTCACCTTGGAGTTAACATGCTGAGTAACATCAATGTATACATCACAAGCCTTGTGCTTATGAAAGATATGGAAGTCCTTCATTCCCTTTATCGTGTGACTCCTATGCACTCATTCTGTTTCATGCTCCCTTCAAGCGGCTAGTCTGCAATCCTCCTCCTCTCCATAATTATGGTACAAGATAAATCACTTCTATTTACACAGAAATACACTGTTTTAGTACCAGTAATGTGACCTTTCTGCAAGCACATGCTAGTCTTCCCCATTGCTTTTGAAGCAATGCAGAGTTACACATCAGCTGATTTGGCCACCTTGAAATCAGAACACAGGCCACATCCCTCCTAGTTATGAAGGACAGGAGAAGAGTTTGCACTGAAAAGCCAACAGGCTGTGACTGGCTTAAAATATACCTCTTTTGTCTCTTACAATTATACTCCTTCATGAAGCCACAGTGACCCAGTGGTATTTAGAGGATGAGTTACATGCCTTTGCTCTTATATAAAAAGGTTCAGAAGAAGAAAAAAAAAAATAGGAAACCTACAGGGAAAAAAAAAAAAGGAAAAAAAAATATATATATATTTGTCCTATTCCCTTTCCATTGTGTTGCTATTAGGAAAGTGGTTTTCTTATACCCACCCTCAAAAGCAGCCTGCTCCCACCTGGGAGATACTTTCCAAATCCTCTTTGTTACATTTCATCAGTTTCAAAACTTAACCAGTCCAGTCAATAGATAAATCTCTTTTAGCTCCTCTATTGTTTAAGTGCCTTAAACAGCAAAAGCACATTCCCAGAATCATTCCAATCATAGGGTATGTAAGGCAAGCAGTATACTGCTTAAACATCACTGTGTAATAATACTAATAAAAGCACCAGTTATCCCAACCTACTGCAATATTGCTTGTTTTGAAGCACATCATCTCAGTAATCTTGCTTCACTGAAGCACTTGTGATTGATTGCCACCACAGACATCAGTGCTGAAACAGTGTCACTCACTCACTTGCATTTATATTCTGTCCTCATCCATCTAACAAAAAGAAACACATATTTTTGACAATGATAAATTGTGAGACTTAGAAGAGAGCAAAGACTTAGTTACTCTTTTAGAAAATCACATCCTGGACAAATATCTGCATGACACAGGGGATTTGACAGGGAACACCGACAGCAGAAAATGAATAGCAGCAAGGCTGGCAAGTAACCTCATTTCACTTCCCTTCCCAGCTACACTGAAGGTTATCACAGGTCTTGTGTTCTCTCACAGGACAGTAGAAATAGTAATATCACCTACAGCAGACCAGATGAGGGTAGGCTGGAAATGAACTTCAAGACTCATGAAGAACATTTAGTCTCCTTAATTTCTGCTTACTGTTTCACAATTGGAATTAAATGGCTCAGTTATGAAGATGAGAAGCAGTTTGGCAATCCATGATAACAAACTAATGACCTTCTAAAATAGTGCTGGCCAGAAATTTTCCAATCTAGATGTCCATATGGTGATTCTGCTTATTTTCCCCCGAAAGATCTGTCTGATAATCACTCCTCAAATGTAAGGTGGAAATAATACACAGAACTGGATGCAATGACTCAGCCCATTCCTTTCAGTCTTATGCTCCCCAGAAATGTAATTTCACTTGAAGATTAAAACATAAAAAAGATACTTTTGTTAACAGAATTCCTGACCACCCTGCTGTTCAAGCACTAGTTTTTTGATCCCATATAATCAAAATTTTAAAAATAATTTATTCCAAAAAAAGGCAAATTATAGTCTAAATTTACAAATAGCTAATTCTCTACAACTGGGTTTTGTATTTTATCTAATCACCATCTCAATCAGTGGCCCATTATATATTTTACTTATTATTTGTGTATGGTCTATCTATTATCAAGTATGTGCGGACATTACAGAATATGTCAATCAACTAGAAAGAAGTGACAAATATCTTCAGTGTGGCCAATTCCCCTCTCAGGAGAACTCTGATTCTTGAGAACATCTCTTTCCATTTGCACTGCTGAGGATAAAATATGATGTGCATTGGAGAAACAAATATTTACATAACATATATGTCCCTGTGGTTATACACAGTATCTTATAAATGTGGGTTTGAAAACAATAATAGCTTCCATTTGCTTTTTGACAGCTATATTTCTATAAAGAAATATGCAGCCATTAAGACTCTTGGTAGCAGGTGATAAGCAGCAGTTGTATTCCATTGCAAGAGAAACATGGTAACCAATTCAGGGTAGTCCCAAGATAAAGCTCATAAGAATATTTGTTAACAGGCGTATTCTCAAGCCATTACAGTAGATATGCATTCCCTACCCCTGATAAAGTTTGACATAATAGAAATTTCTTCATGGCACAGATGGTTTTGTACTCTCACTCTTCTCTTGCTTTCTCCAGAAGTAACATGAGGTCAGTGAACTTACTCATGAGTTAACGTGGTTACGTATCAGATGAGAATCATTTTAAGGGTTTCCTTTGTGTCATTATCTGAGACCGAAGTTAAGCAATTCAGTTTGTTTCCTTGTTAATATACATATATAAACAAGGAAACAAACTGAGTATATATATAAAATATATAAGCAAAGCTCTATCTAGCTACAAATATAGGAACCTTTTGAAATCCATTTGGTTTATGATCTTGATAAGTTCCAGAAATTCCTCTCAAAACAGTACATCTATGTTAATATATATAAAAAAAATAAAATAAAATAAAATATCATTTACTTAGTATACAATTTTTAACAAACATATTTCATCCATCTCTTGTGACTTTCAAAGTTGATCACCTTCAGGGATAACTCAAAAACCATGGGCAACGTTCCCAGTCAATGCATACAAACTGCTTTATACTATGTCTTAACATAGGCCCAAACTGCCTTTTCTGTAAACATAGGATCAGGGAAATTTTGAAAATGTGATAACGCCTGTGAACTGTTATCCTTTAGCAATACTGCAAAAGTCAAAACTGTGACCACAGATGAGCTCTGAGGATAAGTAAAGAATCTTAATAATGAGAAATCCATTACAAAGAAAGCTATACACTAACTTTTCCAACTCATTAAAAAAAAAAAAAATGTATTTAGAAAATATCATTGATACAGTTTTAGTGAAAAAGAATTATTATCAGCCTGCTAGGAAGGCGTCATTCCATGAACCATAGAGGACAGAGTAATCATTTTTTAATTGAATGGCTAAAATCAGGCAGAAAAATCTGCATGTGGACATGCCTTGCCAGTAACAATAATAATATTTTCAGTGCTCAAAATCATGCAAAGTAATGGGGTTAGTCATACAAAAACAGAACGAGTACATAAATAAATCATGGATGGATCAGAGCCATAAATGGTTGAGTAGGTGCTCCTGTGTTTCAACACTTACTGAAAACTACTGCAAAAATTTGAGCTGTACCTGACAGTACTTCCATATTGATCACAGAATCACAGAATTTCTAGGTTGGAAGAGACCTCAAGATCATCGAGTCCAACCTCTGACCTAAACACTAACAGTCCCCACTAAACCATATCCCTAAGCTCTACATCCAAACGTCTTTTAAAGACCTCCAGGGATGGGGACTCCACCACTTCCCTGGGCAGCCCGTTCCAATGTCTAACAACCCTTTCGGTAAAGAAGTTCTTCCTAACATCCAACCTAAAACTCCCCTGGCGCAACTTAAGCCCATTCCCCCTCGTCCTGTCACCAGGCACGTGGGAGAACAGACCAACCCCCACCTCGCTACAGCCTCCCTTGAGGTACCTGTAGAGAGCGATAAGGTCACCCCTGAGCCTCCTTTTCTCCAGGCTGAACAAGCCCAGCTCCCTCAGCCGCTCCTCGTAAGACTTGTTCTCCAGGCCCCTCACCAGCTTCGTAGCCCTTCTCTGGACTCGCTCGAGCACCTCCATGTCCTTCTTGTAGCGAGGGGCCCAAAACTGAACACAGTACTTGAGGTGCGGCCTCACCAGAGCCGAGTACAGGGGGACGATCACCTCCCTGGCCCTGCTGGCCACACTGTTTCTTATACAGGCCAGGATGCTGTTGGCCTTCTTGGCCACCTGAGCACACTGCTGGCTCATATTCAGCCGACTATCAACCATCACTCCCAGGTCCTTCTCCGCCTGGCAGCTCTCCAACCACTCATCTCCCAGGAGAATGCCTGTAGCTCTGCTTGGGGTTATTGCGCCCCAGGTGCAGGACCCGGCACTTGGCCTTGTTGAACTTCATGCAGTTGACCTCAGCCCATTGGTCCAGCCTCTCCAGATCCTCCTGCAGAGCCTTCCTACCCTCGAGCAGATCGACACACGCACCTAACTTGGTGTCATCTGCAAACTTACTGAGGGTGCACTCAATGCCCTCATCCAGATCGTCAATGAAGATATTGAAGAGGACCGGCCCCAGCACCGAGCCCTGGGGAACGCCACTAGTGACCGGCCTCCAACTGGATTTGACTCCATTTACCACGACTCTTTGGGCCCGGCTATCCAGCCAGTTTCTAACCCAACGAAGCGTGCGCCAGTCCAAGCCAAGAGCAGCCAGTTTCTTGAGGAGAATGCTGTGGGAGACGGTGTCAAAAGCCTTGCTGAAGTCAAGGTAGACCACATCCACAGCCTTTCCCTCATCCACCCAGCGCGTCACTTTGTCATAGAAGGAGATCAGGTTCGTCAAGCAGGACCTGCCCTTCATAAACCCATGCTGACTGGGCCTGATCGCCTGCTTGCCCTTCAAGTGCTGCGTGATGACTCTCAAGATAATCTGCTCCATGAGCTTCCCTGGCACTGAGGTCAAACTGACAGGCCTGTAGTTCCCCGGGTCAGTCCTCCGGCCCTTCTTGTAGATGGGAGTCACATTTGCTAGCCGCCAGTCAACTGGGACCTCCCCTGATAGCCAGGACTGTTGATAAATGATGGTAAGTGGCTTGGCCAGCACCTCTGCCAGTTCTCTCAGTACCCTTGGGTGGATCCCATCCAGCCCCATCGACTTGTGCACATCCAAGTGCCGTACCAGGTCACCAACCATTTCTTCATGGATAGTGAGGGCCACATCCCTCTCCCCATCCCCTTCCACCAGCTCAGGGTACTGGGTATCCAGAGAACAACCGGTATTGCCGCTAAAGACTGAGGCGAAGAAGGCATTAAGCACCTCCACCTTCTCCTCATCTCTTGTAACTAAGTTTCCCCCCGCATCCAGTAAAGGATGGAGATTCTCCTTAGTCCTCCTTTTTGTGTTGATGTATTTATAAAAACATTTTTTGTTATCTTTAACGGCAGTAACCAGATTGAGCTCCAGATGAGCTTTGGCTTTTCTAATTTTGTCCCTGCACAGCCTCGCGATATCCTTATAGTCCTCCCTAGTGGCCTGCCCACTTTTCCAAAGATTATAAACCCTCTTTTTTCTTCTAAGCTCAAGCCACAATTCTCTGTTCAGCCAGGCTGGTCTTCTTCCCTGCCAGCTCGTCTTTGGGCACATGGGCACAGACCGTTCCTGCGCCATTAAGATTTCCCTCTTGAAGAGCGTCCAGCCTTCCTGGACTCCTCTGCCCTTCAGAACCGCCTCCCAGGGGACTCTACCAACCAGTGTCCTCAGCAACACAAAGTCAGCCCTCCGAAAGTCCAGTACAGTGGTTTTACTGGTCCCCTTCCTGGCCTTGCCAAGAATAGAGAACTCCACCATTTCATGGTCACTCTGCCCAAGACAGCTCCCGACAATCACGTCCTCCACCAGTCCTTCTCTGTGAAGAGAAGGTCTAGCGGGGCGCCACCCCTGGTAGATGATGTTGATAACAATAACAACAATAGCTTCTTGTTCTGCATGAAGGTAAAAAATGAAGCTTTCTTTTTCACTTCCAAGCAACAAACTCCTCTGGACCCCAAAAGTACTCAGAAAGCCTCATTTAAGGAAAAAAAAAAAAAAAAAAAAAGGTAACCAGGGGATTAAAGTAGTTGTCATGGTCAAATCTTGCTTTATCTTTTTCATAAATAGTTCCAAAACCTCTTTTTTTGAAAAATTCCAAATCTCTTTTACTCCATTTCCTTTGTTGGTCAAACTTTCAAACCTACTTCTCCCTGTATACAATTTGCAGTCAAACTACTACCCCAAATATGTATCAAGCCAACTCTCAGCTTCAACAATCTTAACTTTCCTAAGGTGTCACTTCCCATCATCAAAGTAAAGACTGTTGTTTTATTCAGAAATATTACTAGTGCACTTTGTATGATAAAAATATATAACGCACCTTTATCTATCTTATCTAACTTTTTTTTGTCCTTTCTCTACAAATTGCCACATTTGCTCTAACAGTCACAGTGACTAGATCACAAAGGCAGTCAATAATATTTTTCTAAATGCTCCTAAAGATTCCCCAGACAATTTGGGATGTATTTATTTAGCGGGGGAAGGGGGGAGGGGAAGGACAAATGATATTGGTTGAAATTTAGAAAAAAATGTCTTTATACACATAAGTATTCATAAGTATATTATGTGGGAAACTAACTTTCCTGATCAGCTCTGGCAAAGTAAGTGCATCCAGTGCATGCATTCTAAAGTCTAAGGCTTAACTGTGAGCAACAGCATTCAATCCATAGGAGGATGTACGCCACAGAAAACCAGTTTCCACATTTGATTTAAAATAAGTTAGGATTTGATTTCTGGTTCTTAATAAAATATTTTATGGTTTAGATGTAGAGAGATCAAGAAGAGTAGAGATAATGAAGGAAAGGAAAAGCAGCAAATGGAGAAGTGTATACTGTATTTTTTAATCCTTCATTAAATACTTCCTCTACTCTACCAGCTTGGAACTCAGTGCTAGAATCTTGCTTTAGGTATTGGATCTAATTGCAATAGCAGCTGGTAACAATCTCTCAACTCTGCTGAATGTAGAGAATATAACAGCATATAAAATTAAAAAGCACAGCTCTTGGCAAGCAGAGCACAGTAGCAGTTACATTGCTGGTTTGGGGTCAGAACTGTATGAGCCCAAGAATCATCTGCAGCTGCTGGGAAATGATCATTCAAATTCATAACAGGTACGGGCACCAAGGATGGACTCCGGAGAGAACAATGCAGCCAAATGGAGTGCTGAGGTCTCTGGATGAAACCTCAGAGAAGAGACAAAATTGCAAAGAAAAAAAATGTTGCACAATACACTCATTGCATGTCTCAATTGCTATAAAGGGTGGAAAAACATTTTTTAAAAATAGATTTTGCTGACAGATACTGGTATTTAGGACTAAGCAGTCCTAAATGGCCTGCATACCGGCAGAGTTCACGTGCAAGGTGCGTGGCTAGTTTCATGGGAAAATGGGGAGGCAAGTACAGAGCAGAACACCCCTCAGCACAGGCACCTCTCATGTTATGGAACTGAATTACAAGAAGCTGTAATCTATTCAGAAAAAGAAAAGCATATAAGTAGTAAAAAAAAAAAAAAAAAAAAAAAAAAAAAAAAGGAAAGCATTAAGTGAGTCAGTGAAAAATAACAGCAGTTTTGACTGGCACTTTTGTGGTGGTTTTTTTTTTGTTTGTTTGTTTTTGTTTTTTTTTTTTTTTTCATATCTGAAATATGGAAAGATGTAAGCACTGCAGTAGTAAACTCACATTTCCCCAAGTTTCAAGTCCTACCACATCCCAGACATTCTGCTTCAGTAAAGTTTACTTCAAGTTTTAGTAAATGAGAAGATCTAAGAACAGAATTCCTGGACAATGCAACTAAAATTATACTCTTTACACAGACAGCTTTCTGCACACTTGAACCCAGAGTGAGTCAACCAAAGAAGCAATCTAGCACCCAGAAATTTAGGCAGGCCACAGATGCTGCTAACCAAACAATGTATAATTTTTTCTCTGATTCGGGACCCACTGTAACAACGGGTCACAACTTTCTGAAGAAAGTTACACAGTAAGGTCAGACCATGTTGTGTCAGAAATTGAAAAGATGGCATTAAATTCCTCCAAGTGGCAAATAGCTCTGAAATTTTAAAGAAAGAAACAGTTTCTAAGGGACCAGGCAGGATTTCAAGAAGAGTAAGAATCTGCTTGAACTGTGGTACGATGACAGCCAAAGACAGACAACAGCTGGATGGTGCAGGGTATGTGCTGCCTACACAAAACCGACTCGTCAAGTGCTTCTGGGTAAGTGAAGTGCAAAACTCACCATGGCTAACAGATTTTTTATTTTTTTGTAACAGGCAGCCATGCTGTTGACAGAGCTGACAACATGGTAATTGTATATACTTTGGGTTTTTCAGAAAGTAAATGCAGCTAATTCTGGAACAGATGTCTGAAACCCAAGTGAGTGTAAGGCAGCTGTCAGCTTGGGCTAGGAGACAGGCAGCTCTGTGAATGCCTTCAGTGGAGTCAACGTTTCTGAAAAGCTAAGAAAGCCTTGGGATAGAAAGAAATGTACATAAGCCTGCAACAAGGACCTGCTGTAGGAAGAATATTTCATGGGACTGGCTTTGAGACTCTCAGGACACTTGGGCTTAGTTTTGGTTGCACTACAGACCTTGCTGCCAAGGAGATATTCTACACTACTTTTTTTCTTGAGATGAAATCCAGAGAAAATGTACATTATGATTTTCTTCCTAGCCAAAAATACCGTCTGAGTGACATATTTTTGGAAAAAAAAAAAAAAAAGTATTTTATAGTTTAGCTTAAAATTGTATTTAAAAGTATGCCAGATCTTCATGACCACTAATATTATTCTAAATCAAGAGGTAAACTCACGTTTTCTAAACACTACACAGAACTGACTGACTTCCAAGTCAAAGCTGTCATAAAGAAGAGACCAAAATCATACTGGAGTGTGCATTTTTTCCAGCTTATTAGCAACTTACTTTCCAACTCTTGAGGTAAAAAAATGGTAGAAGAGTGCATTTTCAAACATTTTAATCAAAAGGCTTCCTTATGATGTTTTGCCATTTTAATCAAGAAGGCAAAAGGTAGGGGTTGTAACACTGAAATGCTATCTTAAATCCCCCTTTCGCATACAGATAAGCACATTTTAATTTCATGTTTTTTTCTTAATTTACCTAAAATACCAGAAAAATTGAGGTTTCTAAAATACTATAGTATTACATCCTTCCGTCATACAACAACAACAAAAAGTAGCGAGCAAAGACTGAAATAGGAAAATAGCTGGCTAATAAAAAGGAGAAGAATCTTCTTGCTAGAGCCCAGTATTCTTCTGGATCACCAAATATTTTGGGTCACTTAAAATAAAAATGAAATGTTTCTGTAATTAGGAAGAAGTTATTAATACAACCTTTAGGTGAACAATTTATTTGCACAAATATTCAAATTTTCATGCAGACTCCTTTCAGGCATGTTGTAAAATTGTGGACTGAATGTAAAACCAGAAAATCACTGAATAGCTAAGGTTGGATGGTACCTCTTGAGATCACCTAGGGTCAGCTACAGCAGGTTGCCAAGGACTGTGTCCAGTTAGGTTTTAAATATCTCTCTGGGGAACCTCTTCCAGAAAAAAAGTGTCTTTGTGTGTCCAGATGGAATCTCAGGTGTTCAGGTGTTTTAATTTGTGCCCATTGCCTCTTATCCTGTCAATGGGCACCACTGAGAAGGGTCTGGCTCTGTCTTCTTCATTTCCTCCTGCCAGATATTCATACACATGGAAACCCTCAGAGCCTTCACTTCTCCAGGCTGAACACTCCAAGATCTCTCTTCCTCTTCCTCATATGAAAAATGTTCCAATTCCTTATTTAAGAAATAATGTATAGAGAAAATAGAGGATTCAAGGAGGAAAAAAAAATGAATTTGGGACTTGATTAAACATTACTGTGAGGTCTGGGAAACCGATACTGTGAAGGCTGTTCATATAGGGGTATTTTTTCTTTATGCAAATTATTTCCATTACAAATTAAGCATCAGCAAAACATTTAAAAAAATCAAAAAGAGAGAAAAAAGAATGTTTTTCTTTGCTTGCTAGTGCTTGAATATTCTACACTCCTGCTCTATCAAAGCATTTTATTCACAGTACATCAGGGGCAGGGTCTAAGTGAGAAATAACTGGAAGGTAGATACATAGAAAGGCAATTTGCTGGAGGAATGTAGGAAAATTTTGTCCCAGTACTTGACACTCATTCATATTCATAAATATTATTCTGAAGCCCTTTGTGTGGTTTGATAAAACATGTGAAGGAGTGAGATCTCAATAAGCATTCTAGGCACAGCTAGCTCATTTCTACCAGCACTAAGATCAAGATAAACTTTGGTCATTCTGTTCAGAAGTGCACTTTGTTTCTGTGTATTTAGCATATGAGAAGGACCAGATGACTTCCCATTAATATTAGATGGCTACAAGGAATCTCTACAAGTTTTACTCCCCAGAAAGGAACAAAAATGAACAGATCTGCCTTTTCTGCAAAGTTGTGCTTTCCAGCTGTTTTCCTTCTCCATCTTCCATATTTCTGCCTAAGGTAGCTTTCACCCAAAGAACAGAATCAAGAATTTGCATATCTATTTTTGCAGGGAATGTAATTAACGTATGCGACCTTAAGCTTTTATAAATTATTGCCTTTCTTTTGATGTCAGCAGGAAAAATTGTTTTACACAAATGAGGAATGTCTTTTTTACCCATCTCTATCTCAGGACTCCAGAAGGTGCAATTCTGTATGTCATTTGGAAAACATGCTAATGTTGGAACTGCAAAACATTCCCAGAGAGCAGACCTAATGTAGAATTGGAAAAGGGATGAATGTTAGCTCCTAGAATTATAAAATATGGGCATGGATAGTCTAGTTCAAGGAGTAGTGTCCATTTAAAAAATGCGCTTTTCTGAAATGCTTGCTGCTCCCTCTATTTGAATCATACCTCTGATAACAAATTCCCCAAAACAAATCAATAATGTTCAACTGTTGATTCTGCTGCCAGTTTGGATGGTGTCAAAATAGTTAGTTTTTCATTAAGACATGGCATATAGATATACAACATACAAATGCTGGCTCAGTACAGTTTGCTGAATGGATGGAATGAAAAAAACTAACATGTCTCCAAAGCAAGCCTTCCAAGATAAACACATCTGTTTCTAAACATAATAAAAGAAATTCACAAAGCTGCCCCCAGAAACATACATATTAAATAGGATGTAAAATTCTGAAAGACTAGAGAGGTGTAATTCTACCTAGAATCCTCTAGCACTGGTATTAATAAACCAACATCCTACCATTAAGAGAAAGGGCATCAGTTGAAGTGGAGCTACCTGAGGTTAGTTGCATAAGAAGACAGAAGATATAGGAAGCGAGCAGGATTTCCAAATCCCATTATTCTTCCATATTTCTGTTAAAGTTTGTCTGTTTAAGTGGCAATACAGAGACAGTCAGGGAAGTCAAGAAGGAGTCATTAAATGTATTAATAGGTACATTACATTATGTAACTTGGATGAAAACTATGTTATCACAAACAAAGGCTTCAGAACAAGAGCACCAAAAGTTTAATTGCACTTTCCAGTTAGTAGTCTTAATTTCACTGAATCATTGTACCTTGCATACCTACACTCAAGAATCTGGAATGAAATTGAACCAGTTTGTAACTTTTATATAACTTTTAACTTTATATAATGTCCATATAAAGTCTGTATAACTTTTTTTTTAAAAAAAAAAAAAAAAAAAAGCAGATTACCCTGCATAAGGCCACAGAAATATTGGTAAGAATTTACTTTTCATTCATGTGTAGCGAAACTCTTAAAGGGCTATAAATTTGCTTATTTAGGCTTGAGCCAAAATATAGTTTTATACAAAAATGATCCTAAGAATCTGCTTATCATCCTCATTGGGACCCATGTCTTGAAAAACAGCCGTTATTTTTTAGACTTGGAAATTAACCCATTTCCAGATTCTATGCCAACAGCTTTTTTTTTCCTTTTAATTTTAATGTAGGCATATAATGTAGGTACAGTGTACAAAGTAGGTTTCTGAGAGAAAATAGATTTTTTTTCCAGAGAGGCATGAGTGCAATAAATTTGAAATTGTTGTTTGAATTGAGGCAGTTGGTCCTTCTCTTACAATATTAACCTTTCTATAAAATGCTATTTTTCTGTTGTATTTGTCCTGATTTCCTTTGGGATGAACTTCTCTGAGTGTACCACAAGGAATAGAGTATATAGAAGTCTACTAGATCATGATGAAAGGCTCAGTATCCCTAGGCTCATTAAACTCTGAGGTTGTTGTTTGAGGTTCCCTGGGACTGGAACTTTTTCACTGTACCAGAATATCTTTGCTCTGATACAGAAGCGTTATAGAGCTCTTTATTTTGCAAATTCAGGCTTTAAGAATCTTTGTACTAAAAAATTGACTCATATTTTCTACTCATATTGAAGCATTTTGCCTTCCTAGTGAATGTGGACAAGTGGATCGAAGGAGAGAAACACCTCGCTTATGTTCTAGATTCAGTTTAGTGAGAACATAATTTGTTCAGTGTTGGTAGGGACTCTGCTGAAATACTACGTAGTTTGGGAAGCAATGATAGCAATGAATGACTACACAAATTAGTATTGGTTAGTCTAAAGACTGAACTGCTAAGAGTCTTAAAAAACAATCATAAAAAAAAAAATGCTGCTGAGAGGAAGTACCTGTTCTACATATCGTATAAGACAAAAAGCTTTATATTTAAAATAGATGAATGAAGATCCAGAATAGATGTCAAGCAAAATAGTTTTTTTACAGTGCAACCTTGGCTAACCGGCAGATCTTGAAATCCTCAACTAGAAAAAAAGATTGCAAACGTGTCCATCAGGAACAATATCGATTGCCCCATAGAGGGGCAAGCAATAATTATCTCCACCTCCCTTCCACATCTTATTATCAGCAGCTGCCTCCCATAATCCCCAGAGTGGAATTATCCATCTTTTATATCATCCTCCCATTTTAAAACTCTGTTTCCAATGTTATCTTTCTTTTGAATATCATGAAGTTGTCTCTACATTTTGCTTCTATAGTATGAATAGGATTAAAATATGCATAAATTGGCAACTGCAGTATTAAATGCAGCTATGAACAGCTGCAAATTTCAGTTGTTCCTTCCTTTTAGTTTAGCAGATGCAGAAACTCATACACATACAGACATCCAAACCTGTTGCTGAAGCTTTCAGAAAACACTAATAAAGTTATGTATTTACATGCTTGCTCTTTTGATTTCCTCTGTTTCACATTCTTAAAACAGGAAGACCCAGGCTAGGTGGAAGATAAAGAATATTAGATTATATTTTGCTCAAATTATTCATAGAGTTATTATTCATCTAGGCCATGACTGGAGTGAGCAAAGCAAAATAAAAACCCTAGAAATGTATTATTATATTGCTTATATAAAATTATAACATATTTGTCATATTTTGTCATATTTGACACTTCTGTATTGGGCAGTATTTAAAACTTTCTTATTTGTATTTACCTTCTTCATAGTCAATCTTAGTTCCTTCCTTGTTAGCTCCATTGATTTGGAAAACAGTTTTAGGTACTAAAAAGCCATTTGAAACTGCATGGAAATATCTCTACAAATTACTCTGTTCACATATCCTGTTTTCAGTAGAGGTGATGTGATTTTGGCCTGGTTCTCCTTTTTCTTTCCTTTTTTTATTTCTTCTTTTGGAAATTGTCGTGAAAGGAAATAATTACACATGTATTTGCTCTTGTAATTTAATGACTATTTGAAAATCATAATGCTCTGTTAGGGATACCATAACCACCATCAGAAATTACCAATGATGTTAAATAATCATTACTGTATTCTTGTTGTAACAATTCATTAAGGGTATAAGGAGGTGGTTGATTATACATTCTGCTCCATCCCACTGGGATGAAGAAACATCTTGCTGTGTATTCAGTTCAACACAGAAAGGAAGGAGTACATGAAGATAGAGAAAAATCATGGCTGCTGACTTGTTCTTCCTTACAGAATGAACAAGCAAGTGATAAATCCACTGCTATATTCCTCCTTTAAGACCCTCATTCAGCATTGGTAGGAGGATATGATCACACAAGAGTATAGGGCCTGTGTTTTGCACACAGCTCTGCTTTTTTACATGTCAAGACAGGCCTTTGTCAAAGCTTCCTTGCACTTGCTAATTCCTTAAGCAGAAAAAATAGATGGGAAAAACAGTCCAAATTAAAAAATGAGCCTTACATGAATATAATCAAAATGATATCAGTATGAATACAATCATTCAGTGTTTCAGTAGAGTTTGATCTGGAGCCACTGCAAAATTCCCCAAGTAAAATCAAAAAATAATAAAAAATCATCATCTACAGGACATCTGTATCTTATACATAAGAATACGATCCATCTTTAATACTCTCCAAAATGTCAATAAAGGTATATATAAAGGTGCAGACAGTTTTGCATAATTTCAAACATAATCAAGCTCTCTGAACTTAAAATGAAGCTGTGTTTGGCATGTGCTGTCAGATTCTTGCTCTACTACATGAGTTATGTACCTGCTTTGTAATAGACATTTGGCTTAGTACTAGATTTTAATGAGTTAATAGATTATAAGCAAGAGATTCTCAAAGCCTGTAATTAAACAAAACACTTTTTTTTTTTTCTTCAAAGATCAAGAAAATTTGTTTAGAATGAAAAGGATCTTTCATCCAGGCTTTTCATATGCAAGGACTATGCAATGAAAGCTTAAGTAAAATAAAAAGGAACTATTTCCACTAAAGCTGCCTCTCCTTCCTAAAGAATCACTGATTCCTTAGACAGTTGAGACAACTTTCTTTCTTTCTCTCCCAGCTCATTTCTCTTTTCTATCCTGTAGAGTAATTCAGTACAGCTGAGCACTTTTGTATTTCCCTAATGGCTGGGTTCCTGGCATTAATATCCCAGAGGTAAAGTATTACTGAACTTCTCCTGCAGCATTCTACTGGGGGGGGGGGGGGGAATTGTTTTCTGCTAAGATGCTAAGAGAGGTTAAGAGAGGTGAAAGATAAAGTATTTCAGTTACCTGACATTTGAAAATTTATTCTCATTGTCTGAAAAGTTGAAAGAGTTGTCCATCTTTATCAGTTTTAAGGTTTTATGTTTTCATCCTGAAATCCAGTAAATAAATTAGGATTTTAAAGTAAGCCTTAGGTATCTACATTTTTCCTAAATGCTCAACTGTGCTTCTGAAAGGCCACACTTAGCTACAACACTGAAAGTTGTTTTTTTTTCCCTCTCTCTTCTAAAAATAAACTCAAAATAGCATTGTTATGTATCCTCAAACTGTTCAACTTTGAAAGGCTGTCTCAGAGACCTCCATCTGGAGCCATAAGCTAAGCATTCCTATAGCTTGAGTTTCTGTAATTGCCTGATTTGGTAGACACTCACAGACAATGCCCAACTCACATCAGCAGGGACTGGGTTTTCTATGAATTGTAGCTGTAGTCTTGAGTAATTTTTACATTGGGGTATTATGGTCAGAAACCCCATAGTCAGAATACTTGATTGCAACAAAACAGAGTTTACAATCAGTCGTACCAGAACTTGAGACACAATATTTTTAGTAACCATATGCAGTCTCCATGCCTATTGTTGAGGCATCATCTCTGAGGAAGCACAGGAGAAAACACACCTCTGTGCAGGGGAGCTCGGAGAGTTGGAACCTTGTCTGTGGGGCTCCTCCTTGTGCGCATCACAGGGTTGCTCAGCAGAAATGCAAACAGCACCATGAAATAACGTACAGCCTCTTTTTGTTTTCTGTTGTTATTGTTTGATTTGTTGGTTGTGGTGGTGTTTTCTGTTCTTTTTCCCCTCTCCTACCAAACAGGAGATGTGCATTTGAAATTGCTTGTGCTACTTGAAACAAGGTCGCAGTTTAACCCTGGAACTCTAAACAACACAAAGTGTGGATTTCAATTCAAGTTTACATTACTTCATTTATTCAGAGATGTTAAATTTGAACTTTTTTGTGTCATTCTTCCAAGTTGCTTCATGTAGAAATTACTCTGGTGGAAATACGCAATTTCATTTACCTGTAGGAGACTACCTGGACAGAAAATACACTCTAAATCCCTACATATTCTACCTATATGGATGCTTTTGACTAATTTACTGCATTTCCTTCAATTTTTTCAGTTGGATTACTTTATTATAAATTAAACCCCCAATTATTTCTGTAGTACAGTTATTTCCCCTGTGATGCTTCCATTAGCTGTTGCACATAAATAGGCACTTAAATTAATGAAAGGAAATACCCATCAAATCAGCCAAAAACTCCTTCAATGCTTTGCTCTGTATGAAGGCCCAGGTTTCTGATGACTATATCTATTGCAGAATGTTTTAAGAGGAACCGTACTAACCACCCATCGTGGTAATCCTTAGTACTTCTGAAAGTGCAATTCTCCTGTGCTCTACAAAGTCTCACGATGAAGTAGAGGCGGATGAATTATCTTGAACTGTTAGCTATAATATGGGACAAACAGGATAATATACCTTCTGTCACGTCAAAATCTTAGCAAAGACAAATTGAAAATGAAAACGTAAACTTTAAAGTTAATTTTAGTTACTTTGTTTCTATATGAATTAGATATGTACTTAAAAATATATAAATTTAGTAAAAGAAAATCCTTCTGTGAGGACTGAAGAGGAGAGATTTTTGAATACACAGAATTTTAGCTATAACAACTGATTTCCAGTATTGCTGATTTGCTGCATCTCTTACAGGGTTTTAGTAGATCTGCTAAAAACCTCTGAAACTGCAGGCTCATAAATTTATTGTCTGTGCAATCTCTTATGAGATTACACAGACAACATGCAGTGACAGTAGTTAGCAACACTGCAGACTAAAACACTCTTGCATTGCAAAGCAGGTGCAAGGAATACTTGAGCCAGTAAGCAATATTCAGAAGTGAAACAGACAGATAATAAGCAAAAGACAAAAAAAGAAACAAATCTGACCTTACAGTTACAAGGGAGCATATTTGGACCACAAAAGACTTCTTAAAGTTTACAGCTAGCAAGCACCAGCACCTCTTCCTGTGCATTTAGTTCATGGACAGTTACTTCACATGACGCTCAGTACAATGTTGGCCTGCCCACAGGAACAACAGTTAACAAAGTTCTTGAGGGGCTGTGTGGACAGACATGCATGTGAGAGGGATCATTTGGCAGCTAGATCCAGCAATCATGATCTATTCAGTCTGTTCCAGAAGAGTTCACAATACAGCTACTCTCTATATACTCAACTCCACAGGCCATAAGACAACATATAGTGACAACTTTGATACCTGCAAACTGTAATATACTTTTAGAAGAAAATTTAAAAAAGAAAAAGAAAAAATAATAATAATAGTAATAATAATAAAAAGCCATTACCCAAATTCTATAACATGGGACGCAGGAATTTGGTAAGTCTGCTAGGACACATTTCATAAACCGTGTTAGGTACGGAAGCAATAGTCCATACTATGCAACCCATGCTAATTTGTAATAAAGTTCTTCTGACTGTAAAATTTTCTCAAGAATCAGTTTTAACTTGACCAATTTTTCAGCCACTGAACATTTCCTTAATTACAACAGAAGCAGAATTAAGTTAATTCTTAGAAGCAGTTCAAAATTCCCCATGATCAACTTCTGTCTCTAAAAACAAGATAAGAAGAATATGGAGAATTCTCATAATCCACATAATTCAAATAAACCCAATAATGCATGTAATAAAAAGATACATCAGACTTTCATGGAAAGATTTATTACCTCCCTTACAATATACATTCCTTAATAAAAGATTTTTTTTTCCTGACTATTTTAAAATTCCTGAGGACTTCACAGGAGATGTTGTAAACCCAGGGTAATATAAATTTAGTCAATGGATGAACTTCACTATAATGTCAAATGGTGGACAAAAGATTTTAAGAAAAGAAGAAATTTTTTCTTTCTTCATTTATTACAACTTGAGTCATAAAAGAGATCAGAAAAGCTAACTTAAAAACCATGGCTGGGCAAGGGAAGCCAGCTGGTGTTTTTAGATTTCAGCAAAGCTTTTGATGCTCTTTCTCACAGTATCCTTCTAAACACAATGACCAGCAAACAGACAGACAAAAAAGTAATGCAGTGGGGGAACAACTGGCTGAGGAGTCGGATTCCAAGTGAGTAAATGGGGTTACATCAGGCTGGTGGCCAGTCACTAGTTGGGTTCTCCAGGTGTCCATCTTGGGGCCAGTTCTCTTCAATATTTTTATAAATGATCTGGATGCAGAATTCAAATGCATACTGAGTAAGTTTGCAGACGACACTAAATTGGGAAGACTGTTGACTCCCTTGAGAGCAGAGAGGCCTTGCAGAGAAATCTCAACAAATCAGAGGGCTGGGCAATCACCAACTGCATGAAGTTAACAAGAGAAAATGCTGGAAACCCTGGCTACATGTACAGACTGGGGGATAAGAGAACAGAGAGCAGCCCTGCAGAAAGGGGTCTGGGACTTTTGGCCAAAGGCAACTTGAATGAGTCACAGTGTGCCCTGAAAATCAAAAGGGCTAACCTCTGCTAGCTGGTTGAGGGAAGCGATCGTCCCGCTCTGCTCTGAGCAGGTGTGGCCTTACTGCAAACATTGTGTGCAGTTTTGGGCACTACAATAGACAAAACTATTACAAAGTGTCCAAAAGGAGGTCTACAAAGATGGTGAAGGGTCTAGAGGGCAAGACATATGAGAAACAGCTGAGGTTACTTGGTTTGTTCAGCCCAGAGAGGAGGAAAGTGAGACAAGGCCTCATGGTGACCTACAGCTTCCTCACAAGGGAACGGAAGAGGCAGGCCCTGAGCTCTGCTCTCTGGTGACAGCAACAGGACCTGAGGGAATGGCATGGGACAGGGGAGGGTTAGGCTGGGCGTTAGGGAACAGTTCTGCACCCAGAGGGTGAACAGGCACTGGGACCGGCTCCCCAGGGCAGTGGTCATGGCACTGAGCCTGCCGGAGTGCAAGAAGCACTTGGACAATGCTGCCAGACATAGGGTCTGATTTTTGGGTGGTGCTGTGTGGAGCCAGGAGTTGAACTTGATGATCCTTGGTGGGTTCTATCCAAGTCAAGATATCCTATGATTCTGTGATAACTGGATCCAAAAAGGCTTAATTTCTGCTGCTATCTGCAAAGTAGAGGCACATCTGCACAGCAGTATTTTCTTAGCAAAGGTCTGAAAACGCTGACATTGAGTGAAATAAGCTTTGAAGCAGGGCAGAAGGAACAGTATATGGGAAAGACTCAGGAGGAATCAGGAAAAAAAAAAAAAGGATAACTAAATGGAATCAAAGTATTCTAGCTTCAGTTATCTGAGCTAAAATCTGAAAAAATGGTAACATGATTATTTTTTTTTCTTTTTCCAGAAGGTAGAGACTAGTTAACAAAATATTTTTGTTTACTTGATTTCCACAAAGTAGTGGTATAATCAAAATATTTAAGTCAGTCTGTTGAGATCATGAGAGAAGGAATCTTGTAGATCCTTGTCAGCCAGTGTTCACATGTTCTGAAGCAGAACCTCCAAGGATTTCCTCTCTGTGCTTTGGAGGAACTTGCCAAGTCTCTCTGTTGAAGACAGGATAAATCCACTCTGCACCTCACCAGACTTACCAGAATATTAATAAATATTGAAATGCTCTGGAAAACATCATTACCTTTTTTTTTTTTTTTTTGTGTGTGTGTGTGTGTGTGCTCTATCCATAACCTTTAATTTTTCTAGCAAGATGAAATTGTATTGCAGGCTTGACTAAATTCCCTGAATTACTTATTTAGTTTGGTTAAAAAAAAAAAGTCTGTTTTTAAAGAGCTTTTTTTTTTTAAGTTTTGAGTAACTGGATCCACAATTTTTGACACCTACTTTACACTCCCACCTACCCATCATCTTGAGCAGTTTAAAGAAACTTCTATTCAGAAAGAGCAAGCATCCATTTTGCAATAGGCCATGTAAAACACCCTGTAAATATTTTTATTAAATATCATTACCCACATTTCCTAAAAATGCAATAAAATTCTTTTTATATGTCTACATTATTTTACAAAACGGAGTAGTTTTAGCATTGGCAGAGAAGAATGTAAGACTCCCCACACCACCCACGGCAATGTGACTCAGTGTAATTACAGAGACATCACCAGTGCTGTTGAGAAGGTATTCTTTTATGAATATGCCTAATTGCTGGTTTGCATACTATGACTGTCAGCAGTGCTGCCAGTTAGTGTCATTATGACAAAACAATGACCCCCGTGTGTGGACAACCGGCCTCAGACAATTGGCTTATTTTATATGCATTCAGGAATAGCTACCACTAATGGTTATTTCTGTTAATTTAATCTAAATTTCAATTTGTTAGATTAAAAAAAAAAAAAAATCAGAATATGCTGACATCTCCAAGATATATACTCCTCCATGAAAGGAGTGGATTTTCACCCACCCATGGAACACTGCACCACATGATTAGTATGATTAGTACTATGTAAGGTTTTGATGTTTTGGGGTCTTTTTCCTTTCCCCACCTTGCTTAACATACATTTCCATCTTGCCTAGAAACACAGTAGTCATCTCTGTGTGAAAGCACATTCTTGGCTCTCTAATCATTTTCCCACCATTTTACTTACTCTGTAAGTAAATTAGAGAAAGTAAGAGCATGTGACTCACAGATTAAGAGTACAGTAGAGTCGTAGTAGATTTTAGAAGTAGATAATATTGCGTGGAGACCTGTGTTGCTGCTGCCAGTGCTTGAGCTAACCAGTTGAAACCTCCCTGCAAACTTTGCAGGTAAGTGTTCTTTATTAGACCTCAGCACCTCTGTGCTTTGATACACCATCTGAAGGAATTCTCTAATTCCAGAGAGACCATATGGGCATGCCTTTGAGCTGGATATGTATTCAACATTATGTAAGAAAGGAATGTCTCAATAATAATAATATTTAAAAAAAAAAAAAAAAAAGACAAGCCCACACGTCTGAAAATTGATAGGATTTATCAGTTGAAAAACAACTGAAACTTTAATTCTCTGGATACAAAACCAGCGGAGAAATTAATTTTTTAAAAGATAACTTCATAACTTCCTAAATAAATTGCTTTAGCATATTAGTATCTGGTGAATGGGTGAGCTCACTGGCATTCGTAAACAGGAGCTGGGTCACACATGAAAGGAAACCACTCACAACTAGTAGTACCCTTACAAGTCCTCGGACCGAGACATGAGAATGATATATCTATCGTTCTTTGCAAACCCACGGGAAAAATGAAAATAAAGACTTCAAAAAAACATTGCAAAAATAAAAGTATAAACTTAAAATATTCTTCCTTCTCTCTGCCTCAACAGAGAAAAATACATTTTATTCTACCATTCACTGCTCACAAGTTTAAATGATGGTGCAACTATAAATTTACAAAAGTGGTTTCTTCTTAGTTCTGCAACCCAATGTGCTTGCCCTTTCCTTGTTCAGTTCTGCAGAATCTCTCATCCTTTACTTTCCTTTATGATTTCAAAGGTAGCACAGAATTTCAGTTTCCTGACAGCCTCTCTGATGAATGTGAAGAACAGGACAGCTTCTAATTAAAGTCAATTGTAGCATGAAGCCTGACCCACAAGGTCACTCCAGCAGACACATCACTCATACCTTGTGCTGCAAGAGTTTGTACTTCTCTCTCTATATATACATGCACAGCTTTCAGGAAGTTCCCTTTTGTAATTGCGTTGGACATAGTAAATATTTGGATACACTAATTAAAAGTGGCTACAGCTAACTATAAATACCCATTTCTGAATCATGCAACGCATATACAAAAAGGTATGATGCACAGTGTTTGTAGTTGTGCAATGGCAGAGTTCCTAAGCATCTCTGAGTATTGGGTAGGATGTGTGTGAAATTCTCGCCTCCCACTATCCTGTCTTACACGTTCACTCCAATCCTTACAGGAAAAGGAGGAGTTTAAGTAAGGCAATAATGAAACTATCAAAACACATACAAGTCCATAAACTTTTTTCAGGACAAAAGGATTCACAAATAGAAAAGCTACCCCAAGTCAGGTGTCTCAGGCTCTGCAAAATGTAGCACTGAAAATGTTTGTATCTGTAGTAATTTTCTTCCCCTAACACAAACTTTAGAATCCTACAAGTAAATACATGAGCTACAGAGCAAGTTGATGTCAGTTGAAGGACAGGGAAAAAAAAAAAAAAGAAAAAAAAAAAAAAGAGAGAGAGAGAGAAGACCTTGTTCTTCTTATGCACAAGGTAGCCCCTATCCACCCACCTACTAAAGAAATAACTGTTCCTAAAATCAACACATTTGATCATCTTTCAGTACAGGTCTCTCTGGAAGCACTCTAAGATTTACGTGTCACAGGGGATCTCAGGGACACAGTTGCAATCAAGTTTCCCTTCCCCGAGATGCCGATGAGTTGAGAAGAACACTTCGCACTGGTCTGCTATGAGACACCACTCAACCCACTTCATCCCTGTCTTCCCCTTCCTGTTCTTTACTTGTTTATAGAGACAAAGAAGAACGTATGAGATATTATATTCATCCCTCCTGTCCCTCCGGTATAATCCATTTAGGATCTATTTAGTGCAATAGGGGGCAAATTTGCTAGGACTGCACAGCTGCGTGGATACAAACAGTATTTCTCACTATTGCCTCCCCCACCTTGACTGGCTACGTAAGTTTCAGAGAAGCAGAAGAAATTTCTCTAACGCTAAATAATACTAATACATGTCAGTAGCATATGGTTTTGTGTTTTCTTTTTTAAATAAACCTGCCAACCCTGTGTCTCTTTAAATTCCTTTCTCAGATGGTACCAGTTCACTTACTCTTATGTTAAAAAGAACACACTGGTGTGTTAATAACAAATTAGCATATGAATGCCATTAGATTATAAGAAATTAACATAAAATCAAATTGCAAAAATCTAGAATGCACAACAAATTTGCACTCTACTGACATATTTCAAGATGTTAAAATATAATATTAAAATTAAAGACAGCATAGACCATCATTGTATGCCAACTTTCTTTTACCTTGCAGTATAGTAAGCATCCGATACTGCTGAGGAGTACACTGTACACTGCTGTGGCTACAGGGATAGAAAGAAGAGAAAGTTCACGCAGCACATATTTAACTAAGGGCTGGGGTGAGAAATTGGTGTTTTCCTTCTTTTACAAAAGCAAGCAGAAATGAAATATAACAGAAAGGGATTATCTTGTCATAGCAAGAAGGTAACTTATTTACTTTCTATCTCATTTTAATGTGCAAATCAATCCTCATGCTGTTCTTTGCCAATTTCCACTGAGTTAGTCACCCTGGAGCAGCTCCTGGAGCTCCACTTGGCATTGGCTTAGGATCAAATGGGGTCATCTGTCAACTAATATATGACAAATTTATTGATGGAGGTTTTCCAAACGATGGAATCACTTGCTAGTTGTGTAGGTAAATTATAATGAAACAATGTAAGGCTCATTGGTTTGTTAATGAAGATTATTAGACGCTGTACACATTCAAGATCATTTTTAGACTCTTTTTAAGATGTCTTCTCCAATTCTTATATAAGGTATACACTTTCAGGAATAAAGAATTATATATGTATTTTTCAGATGGCTGAAAGTCTCTGAGGTGGGCTCTAAGAGTTCACTCAATACATCTCAGATTTCATTCAGACAAAAAAGGGTTTGAATTTTAAATGACTCCTGTCAAAGATTTTATTTTATTTTTTTTCCTTTGGGGTTAAGCACACCATTTGGGATTCCAGAATCACTTCACTGTTTTTCGCATTCTACAGAAATCTTATCTACACTCTAAAAAGAGACATACATATACCTGTGATGAAACTTTAAGGCTAAGGAGAAGCTACCCAATTCCAAGCACCTTTTACATTTGCTTCATCTTGATTAGATTTTTATCTTTCCTGATAGCCTTTACCTTTACCTTGAACTCTTTTTACTGTTCTCTTATTCTACATTGAAGTATTATTTTTTTCAAATGCAAAATAGGCACCTAAAATTCTGATATATTTATATGGGAGTCCTGAATTCAGTCAAAACAGTCTTCATTCACAGCAGATGAAGTGCAATTCAGCAAGTTTACATGTGTACTGATGTCAGATCTTTTGCTCTAATATTCCAGCTGTACCAGCTAGGAAGCTCTTTGACTTCTTAAAAATATGTAGGGGGTTATTTCAGTGATCTATCACAATAATATTTGGCACAACTTAGTGCATATCTTATCCAGAACATCAGTTTTGTCCTGTTGAATATTAATTTGTTTAGAGATTCTCTCATGCTTAATCAAATCAAGCATAGAATCAAATAGCCTCACTGAATTCAATGACTCATCCACATCTCCTATGGGAAACAACTAAAGGTACTTCTCTTGTCATATAACTCCTTAGCAACTCTGAATGCTATGCACGTTTTCAAGCTGGAACAAATTTAAGTTCTTCAGAAGACCTACACAGACACTGGATCTGTAAGCTTGTTGTGTTTAGTGGTAATTTAATAGCCATTTGATTCAAATAATGAAAATACTGTTTATGCGTGCAGCATTATTATGACAGCAGTAAGACTAGCAAAATCATGAAAAAAAAAAAAAAAAAGTGTTTTGTAAAACAGTCCATAAAGGAATTAATGGTAAGAGCAAAGCATTTCACAGAATACAGCAAACACCTGTGGTTAAAGAATATATGATAGTACTCTTCTCAGGCAGCAAGCACACCTCCAACAAAAGGTGCTTAACTTATTTCACGGATCTGTTTTTGTTGGGTGCTGAAGAAATTACAAATCTTCCCAAAGAAAAAAAGTTTTGATTTCATGCAGAACATAAGCACACAGTGAACAACACAAGTCTTATGATGGTATGAGTACAGATGGAATAGGCATCTGATCTTCAGGGGCATGAAGTTCTAAACTTTGGCACCAGCTGAGATGTGGATTCAAAAGTTTTATTTTTTATTTCTGTGAGCTACATCTTCCATTTACAGCAAAAGACAACATAAGGTGAAGCTATCTTTGCTTATTTCATGAGAAATTTCTGGTTGTATGGGCAAAATTCTGTATATTAGAAGTAATCAGGATTCAATCATGATTCGCGCCTTTGCGGTTTTGTAGAAGTCCCAGAACACCATTAAGAATGTCAGGCTCTCCAATGTAACCCTCTCTAGGTTAAAGAAAATGCTCTGGCTTAGCAGATGTGCTCTAATAAAAACAGTGTGCTGTTTTGCAGACAGAGATCCTTGAATCCTGGGAAGTAGCTGGTTTATATTCCAATTTCTCTTGGAATTGTATATACTCATACACGTCTTCACTCATACCAGTGCAGTGACACTGCTGTAAATGAAGTCATTTTCCTTTCACTTCAGAGGAAAATGATAATTCATTGTTATCCTAAATATTTTAAAAATATTTAGGATATTTTTGAATATCCTAAATCCTCCTCCTGCCTTTTTGTTCTTAAACTTTTGTGCAAATTAACACACCACTTGAGTACTTATTTTAGCAATATATGTATATTTCCAGAGGTATTGCCTGTTCTTTATTTCTGACACATGGAATGCATTACCTATGGATTTTCATATATATCTGTCTTCTTACAAAAAAATGTTAATAAGCTACATATTTTGCAAGGATGTTTTACCAAAATATAAGCTCCCCTTTCCACAGCTGTTATCAGTCATTGGGATTTCTAGATTTTTAAGAGTATACCTTCCGGTGGGAGAAACGTCTCTTCAAAGAGTTAAACTTTCTTCTGTCTGCCATGTTATGATTATTCATTTTCACAGTCAAAAAAAAAAAAAAAAAAAAAAGGCAAATGTTGATAGCCTTGTGGGTGAGCTTTACTTATGAATTTCCCACTTCAATATTTTTATGCTACATAATTTTCCATAAGAAACAGCTGGATAATAGGAACCAGTCTGTATTTGACTATTTTACATAAGAAATTTTAAAACAATATGGCAAAAAGAAAAAAAAAAAAAAAGATATGTTTGCTTGATTAAAGTAATATGCAAACACATACTTTTTTTTTTTTTTTTTAATGTCTGACTTGACCACATACCAGGAAATACAAAGAAAGTGAGAAAATCAAATGCAGAAATCTTTGCTGAGGTACAATAGCAGATGATTTCTATAAATGTTATGGCTGAGTAGAGGCTAAAAGTGCCTTGAGAGCAGGCATTACTCAGTATTTTTCTCAACTGTTTTCAAATGAAAAGCAAGCTAGATAATGTTGTCTCCCATAACTACCTAATCAAGATATACACACACACACTTCAGCCTTCTATACAGGCAAACTAGCCTAGCTTCTGCTTTAGAATTATTGCTTATCTCCATAATCTAAAAGAAACAATATGTATGAACTTATTGCACAATTGTTTCAGCCTATGAGAAAGCAGATGTTCTTAGTTTTGTTCTTTACATTAAGTATTAATGAATATCAGGTGCACTGAAAGAGGTTGGCTCAGGGAACAGTCAATGAGAAGTGGGTACTTTCACCAGTAGGTCATCAATTAGATTCTAATTTGGCTTGAAACTCAATTACATATTCACTGCACCATTACTTCTACTGGTCTTGTTTGGTAATGTAAGCTACAAATCAGTACAGATCCTGACCTTGCAAACATTGTTTGAAGTAAATCAGATACGTTCCCCCTAGAAGCTGGAAACAAATGAGAAAAGTATAAACTGCAAAATTTTGAAGAATATGCAGAAAAAGATGATGTACCAGGAAAAAAAAAAAAAAAAGACTTCAATTACTTAATGATATCTGTCTGCATGTAAAGTGTTTTATAATTCTGGTTGCATTGTTAAAGGGGGGAAAAAAATTAAATTTCATGACCCTGAAGGAACATATTTTATTCAGATACAGATGAATTCAATTACTTAATAATATCTGTCTGCATGTAAAGTATTTTATAATTCTGGTTGCATTGTTAAAGGGGAAAAAAATTAAATTTCATGACCCTGAAGGACCATATTAGGTTCACATACAGATGAATTAATCTAGACAAAATTACAATCATTGTAAGAAAAAAGAAAAAAGTTTATAAAGGAACAGCAAGGACTTTATTATATATGGTATGAAAAAATGTATAATTTTTCAGATTGCAGTAAGCCATATAACACCATTTAAATCTGGAATTCATTTAAAATTACTGGTACTAACTTCATGAATTTTTATTTGTAATGACTACCACTAAAAACACAGTATCCAAATGAAGCTGATGTGCCTGGATCAATAGCATATTATAATCCTAACATAATACAAAGAATTATAAAAAAAAAACAATACTAGAATTAGTGGCGTTAAAAAAAAAATAATCAGTAAGGATCAAATGATGAAAGAAGACCTTGAACACCAACAAAATAGATAAATGGATATAGACAGAATGATGGATAACAAGGAAAGATACATGTTTGCAGTATAGGATTACAGGAAAGGAAAATAATTTAGGTTCATGCTAAGTATGAACTGCTGTTGATCACCGTATATAAAATCAGTGGTAAGAGGATGATACAAGCTACAAAGTATTTAGGTGGGGGAATACCAGTAATACATAGGTTTATTGCAGGTCAACATTTTCTCCAGTGCATCTGTTACTAAAGATGAGACCATATTCCTGATAGGGAATCGTAGGGATTTCTGATAGGGAACCATATTCTTGATAGGGCTGAGACATATCTTACATATCTTACAGGGTAAAGAGCAGGAATTTATCTGCTCCCCTTACTCTGGAGTCCTCTCATCCAAGAAAAAGAGAAAGCAAAAGGGAAAGAGGGAAGAAGGGAAAATGAAGAGGAACAAAATGACTAGTCTCAGATGTTACACTGTCTTCTTTGGAAAGAGAGTTTCTCCTTTGGGAGGGATTGTGCTAGTTCAATATTTACACATCACTCACCAGCTGGATTATGATCCAGCCCATCTCCTTTCTGAAGAAGCATATAAAGTTTTAAGAATAAGAGTTTGTCTGCTTAAATGAATAACCTTACCTTTATTCCATGTCCCTGCCTCATCAATAGATGTCATGGCTGCTACTGTCTGTTGCTTAAAGAAGAAAAAAAAAAATGCTGCATATAATAGCCTTCTACTTCACAACAGAAATTTTGTATTTGTTTAATTGAATGCAAATATGTCGCCTAGGGAAAAGTTCTAATGCTTCAGCAGTGATTCCTAGACTAGAATTTATTTATTTTAGCACTGACGTATTTTTTATGCAAATGAAATTAAATACTTCATTTTGGTGTTTAAACAAATGTGTGTATGAAATGATTTTTGGTATACAATAACAAACTAGAATTCTCATACTAAGGTTTTAAGCCTTATACACTGTGATTTTAAGGTCTCAACCCGAAGCCTTGCAAAACTGAACAAATCTAGTTTCTGTTTCACTTTGGCCTCAGTGTGTTGACAATGGATAAATGGCACTAAGGCTGTTCTTATGGTCTTGTTAGATGAGAACGGAACAAAATCTGCAGCCCATCTTGTTTCCATAACGCACATCAGCAATTGAGAACTCATATTTTTATTGCAGTCTTGTATTGCACATTTAAAAAGAGAGAAAAAAAAAAAAAAAGAGTAGAGAAAATTCTTAAAGACCCAGGGCCTAAGAGTCACAAGAATGCCAGCGATACGCTTCTTATCACCATGATTGCTAAGAAAAACCTCTAAGTGAGGACAGAAGGATTTATTACTAGTTTGTATTCTCATTGCTAGGTCTACCATGCTGAACCCACCCAAGCTACACAACTCCGTACTTTGGCTTTTGCTGTTTCAAAAACAGGCCTAAATGACCCAGTTGAGAGCAATGGAAACCCTGCATGCAATTACACAAGCTCTTTGAAGAAGTTACTTACTCTCCTTATTTACTAAATGTTTGGTCATCATGTGCTTAACCTTTTGCTATCAGGTTACAGAAAATTAAACCCAAATAAGAAATATGCAGCTCTAAAATACACACACACACTTTAAATCAACATGCCTCTGTTGATGCTTTAACGTTCCTGCTACATTTCTGTTCAATGATAGCATCAAACGTGTGGTACTGGCTCTGACAGTCAAGAAGTATAGTGTTAGAGGGCTGCCAACATCATCTGGAGGGCAATTCCTTCATCCTCTTTTTGGAGACGGAAATCTTGTCCTTTCAGACTGCACGTGACTTCAAAAAGCAGATCAATTTTTATAAAGGCACTGGGGATGCATCTGTGGGGTGGTTACAAGAAAACATTTTGTTTGTGTATCTTACTTGTAAAGTAAATATGCAGTGATGCATTCCTTTTATCACTTTCAACATCCCTTGCAATTTGTCCAGTAAAACCCTTTGATTGAGGGAAAATATATCAGTGTCACCTCAGGTACTTGAGGGTGCACACAGATGTTTCTTTAGGAAAGAAGATCACATCTCGTGCTCATTTCTCCCGTATGTCATTCTAAAATCCAGACACGTTGCCAAGAAAAACTGCCCTCAACCACTTCATTTTCAGCACCAAAAGCCTTAGGACGGTCTCTTGATTGAAAGGATTTCAAAGGCCTGAATTTTCAAGCATATTAAGTTTTACACTATTATGCATATGGAATAGCTAACTACATTTAGAGATGTACAGCTTCCTCTTACTGCCTTTCAAAAGCAGTGTCCAGGGAATGCAATTTTAAAAAATGCTAACAGACTTTTAATGGCATTTGTTCATAAGCTTCAGTTTAGCTGGGCTTTGTGGGACAGATCATGTGGTTTCATGTTCTCATTCATTCAGCAACAAGGCATTCATGGGAAAGCTCCAAGTCACACAGTTTTAATAGTTTATATAAAATACATCTATACATTTAGAAGGATGGTAGTGTTTGTATAGTTAATAACACAGCAGAGATTTTACAATTGCATCCATAAGGTTTTGGATTGTTTTCCCCGTCACTCCCAGGCTAACTTTAATTTCTCCTTTATGGCCAGACATTGCAGAATGTTTATTGTTATACATTGAAAGGGTCAAAGGAGTCCTCTTACAGTTCTTTATAAAGAAAATTAAAATTTTCTGAAATGTAGAAATGGCTTTCAAAAGTGGCAGAGATGAAAACTGCCACACTTAGCCATTTCCAGAAGTGCCTTTCTCTGGCACCCCTTACTGCTGCTTGGAGGAGGCACACAAACAAAATGGAGTGCTGCTTCCACCAGTGCTGCCTTCTAATACTCCTGGCTGACTCACATGGGCACCTACTGAAACCATGCACGCACCCTCCAAGGTAGCGGATCCTTCTGGCTATGCCACAGCACTCTGTGAAGCATGCTCCTGTCACTTATCCCACATATGGTGCATACATTCCATACTAAATGTACACTTGATATGTGACTAAGTAGAACGGAAATGCATGAAATATGTAGGTGGGAAGCTTTCAAAACAGGAAACAGGTGTCAAAGTTGCATTATTTTTAACTTTTATAATCTATTCATTTTCTTACAATGTAATCGTTTGAACAAGTTCCAACTATGAAATGCTAAAACAGGATTTTAAAAGCAAAAGTTCACTTTTTGCCTGCTTTGCCAGTTTTCTAATAACTTGATCCATTAAATTCCTTGCAGAATTAATTAAGATACAGAATTTAAGCCTGATTAACAAATACCAATTTTAATAATGAAATCCTTGTTTGTAATTGTTAAATAGGAAACAAATTTAAATTAAAACACGCAGAGCAGGAAACACAATCTCCTTTAATGTTCAAACCCATTCATTTATTGCATTAATTTTAAAGTAATTGTACTTTACTTTTTGCTCTGACAGTTAACCCAGGACTTGAAGGAATTAGTCTATTCACTCTGTTAAGACAGCATAGTGACCCTGTCGATTTAAATGTTGATGTACTTGTTAATCAAATCTTTTACCCCTGCCTTTAGTTTTCATTGTTTTATTCAACAGCAGATTCTTTCTGCTATGGACAGAGTGTCTTCTAGTCAATCTGAGATATCATGAGAGCATTCCGGAGAAGATTTTTCGCCTCATCTTGGCCTTATAATACTGGTGCCCTTTTACATGCCATGGAATATGTAGTTGCGTGCTGGGTGCAGTACAGGAGTCCAGCCACGTTGCTGGTAAGGACTTGGATGTACGTGACCCAAGCATTTTTCCTTCAGCACGCATCAAACTTTCTTTGTAGCTTGCAGAAAGTGTCTGCACCACAAAACAAATTTGTCTTAAGCTACAGTCTAGCTGAAACACAATACAGAGTATATAAATCTAAGACTCAGGTAAACAGCTAGGAGTGACAATTAGAGCCTGATGATTCTTCATCTCTGTACTTGCACCTCCACATACAACAACAGTCCGATGCACTTCCCATGGCACCTCTGAGCCAGCCCCTCTAGCAAAGCAGAATGATTTGCCCCAGTAAAAAGGTAAATGAGCCACAAAATAGCAAATCTATCACAAAGATGAGAACTTTTCTATGAGTTGTAGAAAACATATGCAGCCTAATAAACCCTATTGAAATCAAGTCCTAATTTGATTATTTAACCATCCTGATGTACTCTTCTGAGGAAAAACAAGTATAAACTGACTTTCATCTATCAAATTTAGCGTCATTTGATTTCTTCTCATTTCTCTCAAGGATTCAGAGATGTGAGAGTATCTTGCTTCCCTTCTAGGGAGGCTGGGCGTTGTTTTGCCTGCAGTTTCAGCACCAGTTTTCTCTCCTGCACTAGCTAAAATTGATCCTCTTAGTTGCTTGCTATTTCATTTGCCTCAACAGAAAGCACGACACTCCTTTTCATTACTGGTTTTAGCCTAAAGTAGAGACCCAATAGGGTCTCGTTTTTAATATGCAATATACTAGGTTTACAAAAATGTTAAGGGTTCACAGAAATCACACTCACATTTTGCTTTGCAAGATATCTAGTACCTCATAAAATTTTACCTCTGGAGCAGGGATTACATTGAGCAGGATTCAGCATATGCTGTATTGACAGTGAACACTACCAAACTACTATCGAGTGCATTATTAGTTTAATGCCTGATAGGATCCTAATTTGCTCTGTATAATTCACACAGGGGACATATTAAATCAATTAATAGGCCTTATCTAGCTCTGAATTCTATAACTTAATATTTATTAAATTCTGTTGCTTTGTTAAAAAAATAATAAAACATCTAGTAATTATACCAACAGCTATTCCGTATGCTTCCGAAAACAGATAAGGAAGCACTAGGTTGCCATTTGTATTTGTTAAAATGAAAAATATCTCCTGGTTATCCTTTTGATGAATCCAGCTGTCAGAGAAATTAGCATGAAAGGCTAACTCATGCAAAGATGAATGCATAAATGAACAATAAATTATACAACAAATAAAAGACATCATTTATATTTATTATGAGCCTGATTCTGGATGCTCTTATTCATCACAGCATCCTAACTAAAATCAAGTAGTAAATAGAAATATAGTAAATTGAAATATAGGAATTGTCATATTGGATCAGATCCAGATCATATTATTCTGTTTCTGAAAGCTGTGGCATCACGTAGCAGAGTGAGATGTAAACAGCAGGCAGATGAGGGATAGCTTTGTTTTTGTTTGTTTCTGTAAGGCCTGCCACCATGGGTTTTATTCTGATCTCTAAGGAAACTGGCTTTTACCCCAACACAAAAGACAAACTGTCACTTCTGATGCGTTTTTATTATGATAACTCTGGACATTCCTTACAGTCACAGGAATACAGATCTTTTTTTGAACCTTCACCATCATCCAAAGGCCATTGTAACCAATTAGAAAACTTCCAAGTTACTCTTAGAGTAAATAGACAGTGTGCCATGTGGCATGCCAGACTTTTACTCTTCTGATGGTCTAGATCTCAGAGCAAATCTCAGAGTCTGCAAACTATCAGATGTACTCACCCTAATTTAGGGTAATCTCTAGATTCCAACACGGAGACTTGTGTTGGGGCTATCTTCAGTTACTTTCTAAGGCAGCCATGACAAAGCAGTATGTTTCTCAGCTCAGTGTTCGCCAAGGACATTAGCCACCTGTTATGTGACTATCATGTATTTATTCTCACACCATCCTTTCCTGAGGCCTGCTTCTGTCCATCAGTTTGTCGCACCAGGGATCATTTTGAGATTCTACAGACTGTTTTGCTTATACCTTCCTTGTGTAAATGCACCATCAGTTATCTTTCCATCCCATCCTTGTTAGGAAGCAGGAGACAGGTACAGGATGTGCTGACAGTTTATCTAGACACAAATGGGTTACTGAAATATGATGGTCTTCAATTATTGACCAGCATCTGAAATGCACCTGATGGAAGC
The DNA here is from genome assembly GCF_011077185.1 of Oxyura jamaicensis. NCBI lineage: Eukaryota > Metazoa > Chordata > Aves > Anseriformes > Anatidae > Oxyura > Oxyura jamaicensis. The sequence goes on from NC_048898.1 coordinate 10,538,201, forward strand.
TAGAAGAAAAAACAACTTATCAGGTGAAGAAGGTAAGCTTAAATGGGGAGTGGAGCTGTCCAAAAACTCAGTAAAGATCAATGTTTTCTGTGGTCAAGAAAATAAGAAGAGGACCTTGGTGGCTAGCTTCATAAATGTTGGAGGAGAGTTGATTTCCAAATACCAGAGGTGTTATATCAATGTCAAGAGTCAGATTAATATTAATGCCTCTAGCTTGCACTTTTTCTTAGTTTAGGAAGCAGGGATTATCACTGGCTGGTCTGGTTTAGTTTGGGTAGTAGCTAGTAGGCTATAGCAATAATCTTTTGTTCAGTCTACTCAGATAACTGCTATATACGTGCTGAACCTCTACTGCTTTTAAATATAGAAACCCTTTTGAGTGATTAACTGCATCTTGGTCTAGTGCCAGGTATCAACCTTTAGAGGATATCTAACGGACTTGTTTGTTAACTAGGTAATTCTAACATTCATCACTGTGGTACCCAATTGCACTAAAGTTACTTTTGCCTAAATGATTTGTTTATAAGTTTTATTAATAATTAAGAAGGAGCATAAGAAAATAAAATCTAACTGTCCTATCAGCTAATCTTTGTCTTCTGAGCAATACATGTGCATATATTTGAAGAAATTGTTTTCAATTTTGAAAGAAGCTTGTGATGTTTCACTCAGGCTACAGTTGGCTTTCTCAGAGGACTAAACTCAAATGTTTTATTCTGACAGCAGGAGCAAATAAACTGATGAGTCCTCTGTTGGCATGGCAACACAACACTGAAACTAATTCAGATCTTTGGTAATGACAACAAAATACTCTCATCGAAAAATATGGTAGTGAAGCATTATTTTTGAATTAATTCTACAATTCATATTTTTTGGACAGATCATATTAAACAGTCCTCTTTCAGACTAATCTGTTTGCTTCAGATCAATGTTGATAAAATCTCTTTTCACTCTCTTTCATAGCTGGACTGTATTCCCACCCTGCTGTTTACCAACGTTCATGAAAACTGCTATTACAGAGGGTCTTGGCATGCAAAGTAATTAACACCCTCAGCTGCTATTCAGAGGCAGTCAGAGCTGCACTGGATAAGACTTCTGGAAACAGACAAACTAGCACTGGGGATTATGAATTCCCTATCTTTTCATATATATAACTGTGTCAGAAAGAAAATCAGATAAGGACAGTATTTTACAAGTGTTGGTGTAATGGTATAGCTGCTGAACAGAGACTGGTCAGAGCCGCAGCCAGTGAAATCAGGAATTCTGTTACTTCAGTGAAATTGTTCTAATTTACATCAGAAAGGAAAAAAATACTTAGGTCTTTAAATGAAAGATAATTAATAATAAAAGAGTAAAGCAAATCCTTAACGACACTGTAGTATGTGGACAAGCAACAAGCAAGCACTTTATAAAACGATAGTGGAATATTAACACCATTCACATCTCAACCAGCAACTTAAGGCTCTCCTATACATGCCCATTCTTCTATAGGTAAAAAGGACATTCCTCCCCAATTACAATTGATTGGTTCTGACAAAAAAAAAAAAAAAAAAAAATATGGAGAATAGACTTGTTTCATACCATCCAAAATCTGCTTTATGTTGTTGTAGCCCTATCAGAAAATTTCCCAGCCTATTTAAGCCAGCACAAAGGCAGACACAATCTTAACATCAAAGAACTTACTGATTTGAACATTGGATTAAAAGTAGAGATAAAAAAAGAAAAAAAAAAAAAAAAAAAAGCAAGATGCAGAAGGGCAAAGTGATTCAAGCAAATTCAAACAGGGATAAGGTGGAATAAATGCTAGAGTAGCCAAAATAAAGACATCAACAAAGGTCTGGGCTCTCCTTATTTCCTCTGATCCACAGTACCCTGAAATTAAAAAAATGTAGTGGCACTGCCAAAGACAAAAGTGCAATAAACCTTCTAGTGTTTAAAAGTGTTTCCAAAAGGCCCTTAAAATAGAACACAAAAAGCGTTAATAGCTTTATACCCATTCACAACTTTCCTAAAAGGCATGCATTTGGGAAATTTATTGTATATGTAAGCAGGGAACTGATAACAGCTGGTTCTGTGACCATGATAAAGGTACCTCAACTATTCAATATCATAAGTAGCTTTGACATATTACAGTTTAATATGCTAATCACTTTAATTATCATCAATGCCTCCATTGGAAATAAAAACACATGAGACTGACATTGCACTTTTTTTGTTAGGAAAAACTTCTGCCTGGATAGTTTGGATCCACTGTTTTGTGTTTTTGTCAATAGCAGTATCAGAAATCACAGCACCGATAAGCTTTGTTTCACACACAGATCATTTTAGGAATTAGTTTAGTAGGAGTTTTTGCAATTTAAGTGCTGCAAATTTGGGATGAAGTCATACTGGGAATACAATCATGTAGTTTATCTGTAGAGTTCTCTAAATACTGCTCTGGCTTCTCTGTGTTGGAGGCAGTTTTTCTGGATTCTTCCTTCCCCTCAGTGATTTTAGGAATGCACTTTCATATAGCGAACTTTCCATCATTTATTTGTCCTATGTTCTGATGTTCCTAAATGAGATTCAGCTCAGAACTAAGGTTAGAAGCAACACATACAGCAGAAGGCAAGCAGCAATGAGAAGGGCTGAAAAAAAAAACATTCCCTAGAGCTCAAATCTCTCTCCTTCAAAGAGAAAACATATCCTTTTAAAATGGTATTTTATATGGGAGGTTTATATGGGAGGTTATTTTAAAACAGGATGCAATATGCTATTTATACTTAATTAGTTCTATGTTTGATCCTTTCCTTTTACAGGGCCTTTATCTCCTTGTATGTGTGAGAGTGTAATTCTGCTTTTCTGAAGGATTTTAGATGCTTGATATGATTGTATAAAAAATACCTGCTTGATTTATCACTGTTCTGTCATGCTTTTGGCCTTAGACTGGATTACATTAAAATACTGAAAAATGGATTCCAGTCAGACTTGCCATTACACCTTAAGTAAAAAGAAATCCCCAAAACAAAGCACAAGAGAAGTACAAAGAATTTATAAACAACTTATAAATTCAATATGATAAAAATTGGCAAAAACTTCTTTAACTAATGGGGAATATCTGACCTTATACTATAGAGAAACTATTAAGTCTGCAAATCTATCTCCAAGTTTGCTTGTGTATTTCCTGCAGTCATCTGCTCTCCCATCTATTGCCACTTAGATATCTACTGCAATTTGCAATTTAAACCAATGCAACTGGGGATTCAGAAGAAAAATCCAGGCAGTGAACAATTTTGAAAGCACAACTTTATAAAAGCTGAACAAAAGTACTAGTGAAAACAAAGTTCCCTGTTCCCCCTGAAAGATACGTTTCTGAGGTGCAATTCAGTTTTGATTGTTTTGTTGTTGTTGTTTTGTTTGTTTTTGTTTTGTTTTTTTCTTCCATTCCCATTCATTTACATTTAATTCTAAAAATTAAGACTGGTGGTGCAAAATGCTAGGCATGTACTTGTCAAAGAAGGAATATATTTATGTTTACATAAAAATAATTCTCAATAGTCTTGTTACCATAATGATGCATATACATACTTTTTCACTTCTTAGAATACACAGAAATATTTAAAAAAAAATAAAAAGGTTGAAAGGTAACCTGACTACATTAATGTTAGCAGCTTCTCCCTGGCAGGCAAAACCAAAGTATTTCCTGTTGGAGGACAGAAATGAGTATAATTTCAACCTTATTAGGAGCGATTGCTAATCAGGATCAGAGATACAATACTGGAGCAAATGAACCACTAGTTTAATTTTTCTGCTTGCATTTCCTTGTCAAATTTGGTTTGACAATAAGAAGCATTGGTTGTCATATAAGACTAGTGATGTTTCTGTGTGAAAACACTGGTGTACATTTTTTATGTACTTTTTTAAACTTCAGATGGTTTCTGCACTGCGGGGAGGTTGGCAATTTCTAAATGATCAGCAAGGAACACCTCTATAATCTTTCATTCTATGCTAGTGCAAGACAGGAAGCAATCCTGTCAACAATCTATGAAACAGTACTAGTTATGACACTGAATGAGTGGTGTTCTTCTGCAGAAGCACGGATGTGGTCAACAACTTCAGCTTCAGCTCAGTTCAGTCAGAGAGGAACAACACTGAACAGTAATCCCTGTAAAGTCAAAGAAAACAGGACGGGAAACCACAAGGGATGCATCTTGCTGGAACCAGCCCAGGCAGAGAGAAGCAAACTGTGGATTCATGATGAACATAACATTGAAAGTTGCAAAGGGAATATGGGACAAAAGGATTACTCCTTACAGATATGGAAATTCCATCTACTGCAATGAGAGAAATACAGGCAGAAAACGTTCTAATAAGAAGTAAAAGAACAAGGGAAGTGTTTTGAGGAGGAATTAAGACAGATAAATGCTGAAAGTACAATAAACTCTTTATGAAACTTTCTTAATACCAGTTTTTTTCAACTCATATGCTTCTCCACCCCATGAAGTTTATAGGCTCATTTTGAAAAAGATCACATTTTAACAACAATGCAAAGCAACTAGAGAAGAATCTTTGTTAGCGTATACATGCATCAAGATCCACTCCTAAACATGCTGAGAAGCCTGGTTTCAGAACTGCAGATAAGCTGTGTCAGCCTACAGTATCCTTTATTAAACAGTAAAATGTATAAGGTTTAGCAGTTTAAGGCACATAAATTATATTTTAAAGCCTTCCATTGAATTTAGGCAAACATTTTAACATAGTTAACAAAATTACCTAGTGCTGTAACTTAGCTGGAATTCTTGCAGTAGAAGAATAACAGTTACAGACAAAGTTTATCTTTCTACCCAGGCAGAAACACTATTGATACTAATAGCTGCATTTCTGTAGTAAAGCTGTTAATTCAATGATGTTAGCAACAGTGGGATACTTTTTGCAGAATTCCTCAGAAGTAGAAAAGACTTGAGTGGAGCAGGATGGATGCAGAGTAATGGGATGGCTTAATGCCCTGCAGAGAATTACTAAGCAAACACAGCTCTTAAAACTAACAGTTTGGTTCCTGATAATCTTAAACTAATCTTCAAAAAGACTTAATAAATGTGCATGGAGTATCTTTTTATGGTAAAGAAAAAGAGCCAGCTGGAAAAGGAAGGGTCATTAGGGAGTAGAAAATCCCAAATTAATACAGCAGATTGGAGAAAGGGGGAAGAATGTAACCCTCATACCCTAAGTTTTGCTAATTTTAAATTGCTTGTTGCTAACAGAGAACTAATGCCCATATGGATTTTGAGGATAGCTTCTAAGTGTATTGAAAGAAAACAACCTCTGTAGTGGCACACTGCTAGTAAATGAAGATTTTGAACTTCATGAAGAGTGACACTACTTTGAGAGTTGATGCAATACTATCAGAGAGAGTCTTCAAACCCTCAGGTAAAAACAATTATTTCATCTCAGCACTTTTAAAGACTCTATAGCTAAAAGAGAAGCATTGTGGTAGCTTGGATTCAAATCCTGACACAGATTCCCCATTAACATCAATCTCTTTTCCCAGTAGAGACAGCTGTAACTATTCACAGTTCAGGAAGTTCTCTGAAAATATTCTGTATAGGAACGTGTATATTTAAGGCATGTTAGGACTACAGGAATAACAAATATCTTTGAACTCTCTTGGTGATGGTGCAGATTCTCTTAAATGGTATCTTCCTGTATTGCTTCTTTCTAAAACGTTCAATAAAACTATGCTGTAGCATCTTTCTAGGAATTTCTTTTTTGCTTATTCTTTGTCTCCCCATGCTTTCCAGCAAATCTTGTTACTTCTTCTTAGCAGTTCTCCCAGTGATTTCTCTGAATGCTCCTGGTGCTTTCCAGGAATTCCCTGCTACTGCTGTTCAGGAATAACACCTGTGTTTTCTAGGATTTTTTTTCCCCCCATTTGTTTTCTAAGAATTTCACTACTACTTTCAAGGACTTCTCAGAATTTCTGGCTCAAGAGCCTTTTGGGGACTTCTCCAATATATCCTAGTGATTAATGAATCTACAGCTTTTCCAGGAGCACACCATCACTTTACAGGAATTTTTATGATACTGGAAATTTAGGATATTTCTTATAATCTTCAGGAGTTTTCTAGGAATTCCTGAATCAACAACATCTGTAGGAATTTCCCAACATTTCCCAAGTGACACATAGAGCACCTAATAAAGCCAATTATCCCATATATCTGTACTATATGCATTTTTATATGCATGCATCTATAATATCTACACTATAGGCGTCCCACACATACGCTTTGCAACACAAACAAGATCTTCCTTGGGATAACAGATACGTAAATACATTCAAAAAAAAATGCAAGAAATCCCTTCAAATATTCATATTCAAAAAGAAAGCAAATAAATACACTGATTTTTCCACTACTTTTCCATCTTTACCCACTACTAAACAGGGAAGGAAAAATTCACTGTCCTGTATTATCTTTCACTAAGATGTAAGATTATGTTGTTGAAAATATTGTCTATGAGAATCATTACAGGCTGTACCTCTCCAATTCAGGCAACCTAAATAATCAAGGAAATGACAACCATCAGTAAACAGAGGTTCTATAAAAATACTAAATACTTTTACTGGGCTATCCCTTGCCCTCCAACAAACAGCATATGCATTGCAAAGCCACAGAAGACCTCCAGCTATGTTTTATATCTACTCTACCCACCTCCAGATCCAAAGATGGATCCTAAGGATTAAGAACCACCTGCTCCTATGTCTTGTATCAACAAAAGCAGAGAATCTGACATAATGCATTCCAGGTATCTGGGAAGATATTAGGTGTGTTGATACTTTATGCACTTCACACTATTCATTGTGCTTGTGAATAGTACAGTATGAGGAAATTCAAAAGAAGCTTCCTCTGCTCTGCAGGAACTATTCTTATTCATCTCATCTTCTCATTTTCCTTTTGCACTAGCTGTAAGAAAAAAAAAAAAAAAAAAAAGCCCTTAGGAGCCCTCCATCTTTATTAATTTATTTTACAGTTTCCAGCCACAGTATTCCAGAGATATTTAGAACTTGATATAAGAAACTTGGACTGCAAGTAAGATACACTGAAAAAGAAAAGAAGTAAGCAGCAATAAAGCTGTTGTGTAGACAGAACTGTTTCCTATGTAGCAGAAGTACAATCTGTAAATACTTCAAAGGTGCAGTTGAATTCTCAGAGAAGGTTGTGTTTCCCTGTTAGTTAATTGGTAGCAAAAGTTAACTTAAATTTAAGTTGTTGTTGCTGTTTAGCAACTATTAAAAGAAAAAAAAAAAAGAAATAGCAAATCTAATGTGAGTCAAAGTACGATGTTTCTGATCTGAAATAATTTTGGCATCAGAGATGTAGATTTAGCAGAAAAGCAATTGCTTAACAGAAGGCTTTTTTCAGCTTAAGGTTGCAACGTACAATCATTTTTGTTCAGTGTTTCATATATTCTGATTTGCTGTTTATTAATTGCTGTTAATTAATCTCTACAGTAAGAGAATTAACTGAAAAGACCTTGATGAGACCTGTGCTTAAGAACAGGTTTGATGCTGGCCCTTGGAACTTGCATTAGGCATGTGTGTGAAATATAGCTTCTTAAGTTCAATAGGCTTTCAGAAGAAGCCGTAACTATTGTTCAGAGAAACCTGAAGTTTAGCAGATTAATGTCTGCCATGTTTTAGTTGAAACCTCTTTCTTTTGTTTTCTTTTAAACTGAGGAGCTTGTATAGAAGAATACAATAACAACCAGGTTGATTAATGCTCTATACATATATCTAGAATTTTCATGCTGAATCTCAATGTTCCTGAACATTAATTGAACAATGTATTGCTAAAGTAATTTCTGCTTGTGTTTCTTTTTTGGTCAAGTGGAACTAAACTGCACATCCTGAGTTACTGTACTTGAAAAAGGTTGTTAAATCCAGAGGAATGGAAAGGAGTTTGGAGTTGGCATATTAAGCACATTTTGATCTGGACATGATTTTAATTCACGTTGTATGGCATTAATAATTTCATTTATGTTAGATTTTTCCACTCTCTTGGATTAAAGATCTGAATATATCAGAATGATGCTCTCAATTGTTGTTCTGTAGAAAGTCAACTTTTCTGTTCTCTACTGATTTGAATTAAGAGTGTAATTGTTACTTATATGGAATTTTGGACACAACTGAGAAGTCAATAAACAATTTATCAGCATTCAGAAGACAACATTAAAAATAAAGTTGACAGTTTTATCATTTGCTGTCCACATAGTGTAAATGACACTTAATACCATTGAAAATCAGATTTTAATCTTTCTTACAGGTTGAATGGTATAAATATACTCACAAACATATTCAAACCCCTTCTTATGGTCTGAGAAAGGGTCTTGTAAAAGAAAAATATATTTGTTATTTTTGTTTTTGGTGAGCACAGTTCATCCTATTGCACCAAGAGGATCAGAATTTCCAAACACAAGTAAAGCACTCCTGCAGAAGCCATAGAGGGAACTGATTCACCTGTGACACAAGACTTTCCTGTGAACCTTGATTTTGGTTTCTAGCAAAGCCTGAACCATTTCTCTGTACACCAACTTGACTAATTCCCAGCTATTTGCTTCATGCTTTCTAGTTTGCTAAATATTTCAGACTCTCTCTCTTCAAACTGGGAGCCAGCAGGAGACTTTCAAGGATCATTTTTTTCTTTCTTTTTCTTCAACCAACCGAATCAAGTAAACTTTATTTCAGCTCATTATAGCTGTGCAGGAAGGGACAGCACTTCCAGCCTAACAGAAGTATAGTACATACTATGTGGAGAAATACTGTAGTACAGTCTCAGATTTTATGACTATAGAAAAATACAAAGACATACTTCGCTATCTTGAAGTATAGCATTTTAGGAAAAGTGATTAACTTTAAGGTTTTTCAGCTCAGTAATAAAGAAGTAAACAGAATTTCAAAGGTTAGTGCACACAAGAGTGTCAGAAAAGGATGTGTTCTCTCATTTCCTCTGTTCCTCATTGCCTTCAGTGACAACCTGACAGAGACACACTGGTACACTAGAATTGCATTTTGCTAAACTACAGCTCTTCCAAGAGTTCGCCATCATGGAAGGAAAGCTCAAAAGATTTGTCTAGCACCAAGAAAGATATTCTTGGATCTGAAGCAACAAACAGATAGGTCTTAGCCAGAGCCCACAGCTTCACTCAAATATAACGTGAAAAGTCAAAGAAGGGATATATTCCGAGACTTTACCATACTTATAAATCTATACAGAAAGAAGGAAATAAAATACATTGGGTGTCAACAGCTTTAAAAAAAAAAAAAAAAAAAAAAAAAAAAGAAAGAAATATTCAACTCAAATGTCATTTTCCATCTTAGCATATGGATTTAAGGGATGGAAATGCACCAGTGTTACAGACAGACTTATAAATACTTTCAAAAACCAAATGCTCACAAAAAATACTAGATTTCTGTGGATTTGCAGCACAGCAAATGCCAACAAATGCCAAGATTTGTAAGACTGATTGATTTTATTTTATTTTTTTTTTAATCTCTAATCTTGCTCATAGAAATTATCTGTGACCTACATGAAGAATTAAGGCAAAGAGTCGGTTATAGCAGACATGCCATAGCATGGACGGGAAGGAGCACAGCAGAAACTAAAAGGATCTCTGGACCTCTCCAGATGGTACACAGAAAAAAAAAAAAAAAAAAAAAAAAGTAGAGGGAAGAGAAATTAAGAAGTTACTACACTAGAGGACCTTCTTGAAGAAACAGAAAGTAGACAATAATAGCAGAACCTAGCTGTCTGAAGCCACATTTCATGATTTCATTCATATAATCAAATGAAAATTTAAGTGTATATATCATTTTACTTAAGTATGTCAGACAGGCCTTTGTAAAATAGTAAAAAGAAAGAAATATACAAAAAGGTTTTTGAACTGATTAGAATTATTAATATTTTCATTTTCCCTAATAAAAGTATCTGTAATAAAAACAAAGTATTTAATTTCTGGGCAAATAAAGCATTTCTAGAAAATAAAAGTGCTGCTTCTGCACATATTTTTTTATTTAGTCTGTGCTTTGAAATATTTATATTTACCATTCTTGAGCATATAACAGAAACCTTTCCCTTGTGTAAACTGTAAAAGACTGACTGGTCTACTAGTCCACATGTGCTGACATTCTGAACTATGAAGTTTCCACTGCACCTGTACATCTTTCTTTATTTCATATTTGTTATCTTAACATGCATCTCTCAATTCAGAGCCCACACCTTAACTAGAGAAAAAAATAAGTCATTAGTTCTAAAGCTCAGAATAATCTTGAATATTTTATTTTTATTTATGCATTGTTATTGTTCATGGTTTCTCTACTTTCCTTCCTTTCTTGAGGCTTGTTCAGTTCATAACTCTTCTAGTTCTGTTTCACAGCACCCATTTCATTCCATGACGACTGCATCATTACAGAAACCTCTATTGGCCTCAATTAAATTGGGAGAAAAAAAAAAAAAAGTCATTTACTGATCACCTTCATCCCTGCTTTTCTCTGTAGAAGGACACCATCATTAATATTCCAAGACTTACCGTATTTACATGCCACACCGATTTTGACAAAATCAGTTTATTTTCATCCCTATCAATTCTTACGGCTAAACTAGAGAATGCATGTAATATGGTGGTATTATCTGTGTTTGACAAATTATTTTAATGATATCTGCTGATATCAAATGTACAAATAGTTTCTGACCGATTAGTTTTCATTACTGAAATTTGCTCATTTACTTAAAAGCTTTCACTTCATCCTTACATTCCACAGAAGCTATACACGCAAACTCTTCCTTGTCTTCCGACTGAACATCCCAGTCAGACAGACTTGTTAATTCTGCACTAAAAATCTTGAACATCTAACCTAGTGAACTAAAATGAAATATTGCAAGCTATCTCCAGAAATAGTTCAAGATTTTTTGTTGTTTTTTTGTTGTCCCACCCCCCCCCAAAACAAACAAACAAAAAAAACAGCAGTTTGTTTACAGGAACGTCTGCAGAGAACTGAAATATAAAAAATGTAGTAGACCAACGCTCAGAAGACAGAGGGGGAAATTTTGTTTTCAAGACCTGTAAAAGATTGTTTCCCTCCTCCCCAAACAAGCATGTACAAGTTCATCTTAAATATTTATATACCTCCATTAATTTTCATGGGAAAAAAAAGAAAAAAGAACTAATCAAGTTATCAGAAAGTACGAAAAACATAATTTGTAAAAATAAAATCTGGCCGTCTACAGTTCTGTGAAGCTAACTGCCCAAATACCTGTATTTGTCCAGAGCAGTAATGAATTTGACACATAGCAGGGTCTAGCATGTCAAGCACAGTAATGAAATATGTTACACAGGCTGGGAGAGGTAAAGGAGATTGAACATATATGCTTAGGTTTATAAAAGCTAGCAAAGTTATGTCAGATATAAAAGTATTGTACAACATTGGCAATAAGTTAGACTAGTGAATACTTATAAACACAGTCACAACAGTCAGAGGCCATCGTAGGTTCTGAGAAGTACAAATATACTGTTTGCATAGGTAATTTAAGTCAGATGACATCTAGATATGTGCATGTTTACAAAAATGTAGGCAACAGACAAATATAATGAAAATTTAGTCTGAGCTAGGCTTCTCAGTGCCATGTTAATGGCAGAACAAGCTCATTCCTTGCAGACCTTGCAAACCTTTTTTTTTTTTTTCTTCCTACAGTGACCAACTTCAGGATGTGATTGGATTTTTGAAGCTATGCTGTTGCAGAGACAAATCTTATCTCAGTGTCCCGGTTCTTCTGCTATCTTCGAAGATTCAAAGTTCAAAGAAGTCCCAAGATTCCCATGGGAAATTAAGCTGCCATTTAGTCAGGATTTCAGTTCCTAATTAAGTATACGTAATTTATTTTTCAGAGAGACAATTTGGTTTTTCTTGTTGATGTTGTTCTGTTATTCAAATTATATTTAGAAAATTGGAGAAGAGGAAAGTTGGCAGAATTTCAAAGCAAGAGGGAGCAGAGGCAGCCAAGAAAAGTAGCCCATGGACGTAGTGGAATCTCATTGTCCTTAAACTGTTGTAGATTTAGCACTTCTGTGATGAGTGACTCATTTCCAGCATTTCACTACTTCAATTGGCTGGTGATTTAACCAAGGCTATGGTTTGACGATAGAGCACATCTGACTTTCAGAATCTAGCACCAGATTGAAAATGATACAGTCACGGAATAGTAAATGCCCATCTGCTGTAAACTTCCCCTGTTGCATTAGAGGGGGTTGTTTTGAGGGTTTGTGGGTATTTTGTTTTTCCCATTACAAACAGGGTTGATTCAGGACCAGTTTTGTTCGTCTGCACCACTCTAAATCTTACATGGGTTAGCTGCTCTTCCTTCAGCAAACGTACAGGCTATGTGAGCTTTCTGACAGTGCCTTGGGTGTTCCTACAGAAAGTGAGACTGTGTGCCTGGAGTTACCTGGCTTGTATCTGTACTATCTTGAGACCTGGAAGTACACCAGATCAGCATGGACAGCCATGGAGCTGAAACCATGTGGTGCTGGGCCTGGCTCCTGCTTGCTTTAACTACAGAATTCTGACCAGTATGCAATGAGAAAAGCATTCCCAACACAAGTTTTTGCACCACTGTACATTTATTCCTAGCATAAGTTTCCTGGTTCACTGACCACCACAATTCTCATGAATATGCAGTTACTCAAATGCTCTGGAGGAACTATATTTAAATACACAAAAAACAAGCTGGGTATTTTTCTCTCCTTCCAAACTACAGTTTAATAGCCACCTTTATTTTTGTGTAGTTTTGTTTGTTTTTAAACTTTTGAAATTCCCTTCCTTACCCTATATTTGGGAAGGAATACAGGTAACGTGGTTTAGGTAGGACTAAGCAGTAAATTGTGGTTAGAGAATAGCTTAGAGAGAGAAAAAAAAAAAAAAAAAAAAAGATACAAGAAGAGAGAACAAAGCAGTGCAAAGAAGAGCCAGAGGGAAGAAGTGTAAACTGATAAAAGGCAAGTGGTAGAAAGGAAGAATGAAGGTTACAGAAGAAAAATAGAAGTAGGAATTAGAAGACTCAGTATTTTAAAAAGATCTTTCCAAATAATATTCTCATCTTAGGCTCAATTTTCTTTCTTCACTCTTTGGTATTCTCCATACAATCATGCTAGCTTGGAAACATTTTGATTTTAAATTTATAAGTGCTTTCACACTTCTGTTACTGTTCACATGGCCATTACTCTAGGCTAACATGTTAAAGATAAGAATTCATTGAAAATTGAAATTCTCCATCTTGAATTTTCAGCAGAACTGAAAGCTAAGCACATAAATTCTATCAAACATCAGTTATTTCCTTAGGCTTTTTATTCATAACCTAGATTCTTTCTTATTTACATACACTCTAAATTGAGAATATCCTCAAGTCTTTGGCCCATCACACGTAGTTACACTCCTTTAGATTTTCATCTTTGTTATAGCCAGATTCAAATCCCAGACCTATCACTTCTCAATTACTTTTAACAATGTCTGTCCTATACAACAGTGCATCTAAATGGTTAGCAGATAGCAGATATCATATATGCCTATGGGTAGCCCTAAGGGTAGTTTTAATATATGCTCATAGTATTTAAGAAGTGATGCTGTACTTTACAAACACATTGAATTTCATTGCTGAAAACTTACTAAAGCAGAAATCAAGTATGTATTTACATGTGTTATGTATTATATAAGCACACTATTTTTATGTACACCTATATCATTTGTATTTATATAAAGTCTAAAAAAAAAAAATCATATTTCCCAAACCACTTAGTTTAAGGATGAAGCCCCAGATCCTTTCAATCTGATTTTCTTCGTTATGATTTAGTACTGATACAAGTTAGTATCCTTGAAATCAGTAGGATTACAGTCATCTTTAAATCAAAGACATACAGGGAATGACAACCATATGGACCACTGTACATAGCTTGCTTTCCTGATCCTTTTACTGAATATAAATGAACTAGCTTATTACCACCTGGACTTCTACCTGAATTGTGTGACTTTCAAGGTCACACTCTTAAATTATTTTAAATATCACTTTTATTTTCAGAAAACATATCTGAATGGATCTTTAATAAAAGGTGTTTTCATCTCATGAGCTAAATGTAACTAATCTAACAAATCCTTTCCAGTTCACTTTTAAAAGAACACTACAGTTAATATCCTCTTACGGCAGCAACTGCCCACCTGACTCCCCTGTGGATGTCAGGGTAGATGGCTGCAAATCATTCTGAGAACGGCTTTACAGTGACTAATATTAGTCATTTTTACCTATATTGTTCTACTTATGGGCAAAGCAATATCTAGTATTAAGGTGTCTATATCTTAGCCAATCAGGTGGGAAAACAGACAGTCCCAATCACAAGAACCAAAAGCTTTTACACAAGGTTGAGGGGGATTTGAATCAACCCACTTGTTTTCATTTGAAAAGCCGCTGCTAAAAACAGCCAATGTGGATCTAGTTTCACCAGTCATCTGATATTTCCCGCTTCCAGTACAGAGGAGAAACGCAATCAGTTTTGAGACAAAAACCTCAGACATTCTCAACAATTCTAATTTAGAAAGGTTTTGTTCTGCTGCAGCAACCAGCACTCTGACAAAGAATAATCACTCTGATCACAGAAATGAACTTCTGCAGTTTGAAACAGCATATATACCTTGAAATTATTTCTGACTTTGAATGCAGGTTATCTCCCAAGACAGCCTATGTTTCAAGACACCAGACACAGACCCCCTGACAATTTTCTGCTGACCTTCTTAACAGAAGAAAACCACTCTGTGTTTCACTCTTGGGTATTTATTGTTATCAGAGAAAGGAAGACTGTAACAGGCAACTCCAAGCCTAACTTACACTGACTGAAATCAAAGTGAAATTACAATCTTTTTGATCACAGAGGGATGCTAGTGGAGGTGAAGAGCCATCATATCAAGTGTTATTCTTCCCTATAGTCACATACCAGAAATCTATCAGAAAGCCTTGTTTTACATTTTGTTATTTATATTAATGTACATATTCAATATATTTACATACTTAAAAATAAAAGTACATATAAGTTCAAATATGCTTATTCTTTATATGAACTTATATAATTATGTTTATAAATTTATATACTTTAATTTATATAAACTTATAATAAAATATATAAAGTGTATGAAGTTATACTTTTATACATAATTATATGTATAAATTTATCTATATGTATAAGAGTTCATACACTTCTCTATGTTATATACTTTTATTTAAGTTAATATAATTTAAGAATTTGAATTATTAATTACTCATCCCAGTTACTTTTATTTGATAAAAAAATTCTTATGAATATATACATAAATAAAAGTAACTGGCTTGAATAATAGTTATGTCAAAAACAATAAAATACAAAAGACATGAAAATAGTGTCACTTCCTTGTTTCAAATTTTAAGTTGTTATGAAATTTAATAGGTGGAATTACTTACCATAGGGAAAGAACCTGCTGATTTTTTAAGTACATGGAGTTACAGACACAATTTTAGAGCCTGACCTGAAATAGAGGTCCCTGACCCTCATCATTATCATCACTTGGTGTAGATGAAACACCAAGTCATAGATTAGTTGGGCCTCCTGTTGCTACGCTGCACTTTTTGAATACAGCAGGTGTGTAACCACCAAAGTAATGAGACTCCTGCAGAAGCAGAGGCCAGCAAACTTGTAAGGCCAAGTAGTTACTGTTTGAGGGGGACATGTCATCAGATAATGCATCTAAAGGAACTGCAGTAAGTTAAAATGCTCTAGGGATTTATGAAAAAGTTGGTCTGAAAATAACATGAAAATAAGCAATAGACTGGAATTATTTAAATCAATAGGAGAATAATGCTTTCACACCTAGCACCTTAAGAGCTAAGAGTATACCATTTTTTTCAGCCAGGCTTAATTATGGCCACAATCTTAGGAAGAGCTCAACCTAGGGAAATTTTACCTGGTTTGAGGGTAGTTTTCTTGGGGAAGGCTGGGGTGGTGAGGGGACATTTGGGGTAGGATTGTTCAGTTGGATAATGGTGATAGTTAGGGTTCTGTTTGATGAGGAGGCTCACCCTACTCATACTGCAGCCTCACATATCCCAGGATGGCTTATGTAAGGAGTTCAATGAAAGTCCAGGGAAAGGTGGTGGAGGGCAGGCAGGGAACCTCTTTTCAGCATCAGCAGAGGTCACACATTTGTACCCAAGATGAAAATGTGTAGGAAGTGCATAGTACAGCTGTGGCTTGGTGCAATAACATAAAAATAATTTACTGTTCCAAGTCAGAATAATAATCACAATTTCAGATGCCTCATTACATTATAATGATCTACATCTGATTTGCACTTCTTTTAATGAATAACTGAGATAATTTTACATATTGTACTGTTCTATACTGTCATTAACACCTATACACAACACGGTAAATGACAGATACCATCTCTGGATTTTTATCTGTTAGTGATCAGCATTTATTCTGACATAGACCAACTTAAAAAATAATAATAATAATAATAATAATAAAAATCACTTGTTAATCAACCATGAATCATGCTGCTGAATAATTTTATGTTTCTCATTCCTGAGCAGTTAATTGCTATTTGAAATGTGAGCTATGCTCATTAAACTCTATGGTTACTTGGTATGCTTTGATTTTCATTTGGGCAAGATAAAGTTCCTAAAAATATGGTTTCCTTTTCAGTAATATTTGGCATTTTCCTTTATTGTAACAAGCTTTTTGGATTTTTCTAACAATGAAGTCACTAAGTATGTGTTTTCCAGGAAGAACCCCCAAATGAATGTAAATTCAAAAGGAACAAATACATTTAATATTTCAGCTGGATGTGCATGCTATGGAACTTTCTGGTAAACACTCATCTCTACCAACCAAACAATAACATGGGTGTTTCTAGTATTAGACCTAAGCTGTTTTTAGGGAAAAAAAAAAAAAAAAAAAAAAGAGTCCCATAAATACCAACAAAGCAAGAATTTAACTGAATGTACAATGGAAATATCTAGCTATTCAAGAGCATTTGTGCATTTCTAGATTCTGAAGGTCTCCGTTGTCTACTTCACATAGTATACTCACTTCACATAGTATAAAAGAGCTATCTTAAATTTGTCAGGACAAATAAATGTATGAAATCTAATCTGTTCAAACAATGAAATTCAAGAACTGATCATAGGTTTAATGCTAAAAATAAAAGAAAAAAATACCTGAGGCTGTATATTTATAGACCTGCCTGATCTTACCATGTGGCTATGTTCCCTTCCTTATGCAATACCTCTGGCTTATAATCATGGGCTTTTTAATAGCATTTTAATTTAAACTTAATCCCACCTTCATATCCTCTGTACTAAAAAGAATTTTCTGAAGTTAGAAATCATTATGAAGTTTAAATCAGTTTGAACTACTGATCACGTTTCGGACTTATTTAAAATAACTTCTGTAATATACACATTAAAATCTCTGGTGAGGGCACTATTAGATCTGTGAAAGTGTTATGAAATAATATTATTATTAATAAATAATAACTCCTGTAATAAAAATACAGAAAAAAATACGTTTTGTCCTATGTAATGAAATTCTTCTTTATATTTTGCCTATTTTGTACTTCACAATGATTCAACAGTAGAGTTGAAGGTACCTGTCTATATATGCAACAAAATGTCAGGCTAAATAGTTTTCCCTAACCACCAACAGCAAAGGACATGATAAAACACTCTGACAAAATAATTGCAAATATATGACTAGTCACATGTTGGCAAATGAAAGCCACTTGAGAAGATTTTTCCTGATAATTATATGGTTTAATCAAGTGATCCTGGCAGTGATTATACAACCTTGACAAGCTATTTTCTTCTGTTAAGGTCTTAGATATATCTCTAGTGTAGCCAGTTGTATGTCGCCTGGTTTGCTGCAGGCTTTGCCCTGGCACTGCACAGTCTGTTATCTTATTAGCAGATAAAAACCAAAGTTTTGAATGCCCTGGACTGTGATGGAAAGTGCTTCTCTCTTGCATAGACAGTTTGAGGCCACATGCAACATTGGTTCATAGACAAGAGTATGTGGAGTTGAAAATAAACTATTCCTGGATGGCAAACACTCTTCATTTCCCTCATCCCCAAGTCAAAACAAAAGATAATTTCTCAGTATCAAAAGTTATTTTCACATATTTTCAGGACAGACATGATAGTTATTTTTCTTTTAGTCTGTTATTCTTTCTGCTGTCATTTCAAAGAATTCACAAATAATCTACACTTCTCAAATACCTTAAAAAATTTGAAATATTTTGAAGAGATTCACTTTATATGGGTGCAGACTATTTTTCAAGTAAACTGCAGATCCCTAAAATATACATTAGGCAGTCAGACCTACAGTCTGGATCAACTGATAAATAATTATCTGCATAAATCCATACCCTATCTATGTGTATAGACCTAATCAGAACAGATAATAGGATAAATTTCCATTCTTTGATACATGTACAACATAGACTGTCAAGCAAATAAGCACTGTGATATTGTATCATGCATAGCATTGATTTCAGGAAAGCTGCATTCCTTTCTTCTCTGCTTCCCTATAAAAACATGATTTTACAACTCATTAAGGAAGCAAAAGAAATAAAGGTGAGAGCTATATTGGCACAGGGTAACGCTATAAACTGATGCAAAGAAAAAAATACCTGGAAAGTTATAGTGTATTTGATGGAATAACAGCTGGTAAAATATTATATAGCAATTTTCCTGAGATTTACAGCAGACTAGTAAACTAGAGAATGGCAAAGGACTGAAAATGAAATTAAACTAGGCCATACATCAACAGTGGGTTTGTTTTCAGCAGCTTTGAAGTCTACAATGGATTATGTAGAGAGTATATATGCGTGGCTAAAATTGTCAGAGACATTAGAGAACCAGAACCCAGAGGAAAAAAATAGGAAAAGTGTATCCATACTGTTTCAACCACAGTCGATAAAACATAGCAATTATTTTTATTAAAACTAAATTAATATGAATTATATTGAAAGGGTTTAGGGCAGGGGGTGGAGGCAGCTTTATTGGAAGCATTTGCAATCATGAAACTAGGCTGGTTTGCAGTCCCCTGTCTCTAGAACCCACAGGTGCAGACTGTCTTTTAAAAATATTGATAGCTCTGTTAAGTATATATTTAATGCAATGCATCTGTGCAGAATATCAGTGTTCAAAGTCCAGATGCCCACTGAACTTAATATTAGACAGGACTATTAGAGCTAATATGATTATTAGAGTTAATAAAAAAAGTCTTGGTGGCATTTTTTGTTGTTATTAAATAACATTAACATTGGGTGAATTAACAGCAAATAAAGTGAAACACCTCTAAAATGAAATGGGGGGGGGGAACCAATTTCTATGTGGGAAACACAGGAAAACTTCCAGAAAAAAATCAGACAGAACCAGAACCTAAAGTCAGCTCACATTGTTAGACTGTGACAATATCCCCTGACATCAACACTGAAAAGATGTTTACAGTTTGACTTGTACATCCATTTAAACCATTGCCTGCTCTATCCATCCTTCCCTTGAGGCCTCCACCTCTCCTCTCACTCCCCAAATTCAGATCAAATTATCTTACTCAGATGAGATCAAAAGACCTCATCTGCCTCCTGCCCTAGAAGATGTATATTCTTGAAAGAGTAAAAACATTTGTAGAACAGGAAGCTACTAGCTCTGCAGAGTGATTGTAAACTGGTGTTATTTTAACCATTTAGGGAAACCTCAGGAAAATTAGCTAAACTGTTTAACACAAGAATAAAATCAACAACAACGGCAAAGAACTCACTCACTATAGATAAAAGTCCTTTGTAAGTTTTTTATGCAGCCTTCAGGTGTCCTGCAAACAACAGATTCAATTTCCTCAGTATTTCTCCTAGAAAAAGGTTGATTAAGAGTTAGTGTTACCCTTATGTAATGGATGATGTATTAAATTAATAAAAGTTCAGTGTTCATAACAAATAATCTCTCTTGTTATTTGAAGTTGTTTGTTTTTTAACAGTCTTCTCAGTGGCACAAGAAAATATCACATCACCGGGGAATCTATATTCCCCAGTAATGAAACCACTCCAGAAGATAACATCTTCATACCTGCAGTATTTGCAGTGAGATCTATAACACTTCAATGGTTTATGTTCACTTCCAGAAACTTCTTTCTGTTTTCATGAAAGGCATCTTTCACATGAAAAATCAGGCTTGAAGAATTCAATAGTTAAAGCACAAGCAGTATGCAGCCATCTGAAGCCAGTAATCCAGTGACACTTTTTTGTTCAGTGCCACATAGGAAACAGTTTTCTAGAAACATTTTTTTTTCATCTGAGCAACATCTGCAGCTCCCATTTTACCCCACTGTCTTCTTCCTTAGCCCTTTTAATTTATTTTAGTGTCATACTACATTGTAAAACACAATAAGGGGTCATTCAAAAATATTTATTGGTTTATTAGGCTAGACTGTATCTGTTCCTACTGTGTCAAGCTTATAGAAATCCAATCCGCAGTTAATAGCATTTTATTTTGCACCCCAATATGATTATACAGATCACCCTTGGAAGATGTTGCAGAGACCATAATGAGATCATCTGTGGGGGACACTATTATACCTACCCTTTATGTTACATATTAATTAGTGGAATGGCAAAAGAGAGTGATAACTTACTTCAATATATTTTCTAATAACATACCCACACCAGAAAAGACACTTGAGAGACATTACTGTCATGGTATCAGAAATATTTTATGAAGTCCTCAGGAGTTATAATACTGCCTTCATGGTCAAACAAGACAGTCAAAAGTAAGAAAGAAACAACTAGGACATGACCAAAACAACTAGAACACAACTAGGACAAGAATAGCATTACTGTAAATACAAAGAATTCTTAAACAGAAAAAGTCATAATTGTTCATATATCCAATTTTTAAAAGGAACATTATAATGAGTTACATTTATAGAGAGCTGTAGTAAGGCCTAATTTACCTTTAGTTCAGTTACTATAGAAATCTTGGGACTCAATAATTGGATACTGTGCTGTAAGGAAAAAAAAATGTAGGATCCACAGGTGCCCACTGAGGCATCAAAATTCCTTAAATGGCCTTGAAAAATCTTGGCTTAAAAAAATAAAGGGCAAACTTGCTCTGTCAGTAGACTTCTTTATAACTAAGGGCAAAAGGGTTTTTAGCAGCATTTTTTGATATCATATCTGATCTAGTAGACCTTGCTCAAGTGAGAATTTATATTAGAGACCTCTTGAGGACCCTCCCAACCTGAATTATTCTGTGATCACATATAAACGGTTCCTGAACATATTTGTTGATAAATGTGAAGTCAGATAACATTTAAGGCTGAGAACAGCACTACACAGAAACAAACTACATTACAATCTAGATTGTATCACAAGGTAAGCCAGCTTGCTGTCAGAACAAAACAACAGAAAAGCCAACGTGAGGTCATGAGTTACATGACCTGCTACATGACCTCAGAGAAAGACAGAGTTTACCTCAAAAACAGATCAGTGCTCATTCACATCTGTGACAGAAAATATGCAGGTTTTTGCCTACCCTATCAGCTTCCAGATTTTAGAACCGTTAGGATTTTGCCTAGCATACATCTGTGTTTGAGGGGCACAATCTAAAAGATCGTGCACTTGCCTGTGCAGAAGAATGCACATCTACCCTCACCAAGTGAGTGATCATAAAGAAGTGAAGAAAGATAAAAATGCATGGCTTAGCTACATAACTGACAGCAGTTGCTCAGGCACAAGCACAACATTTAGAATAAACGTTATAGCTTTTTCATCTTTCATTAAGCTATTACTGTGAACTGGCACATGGTGGGTGCATTTGTTTTTAAAGATAGCTTAAGACAGTTAGGACTGCCTCTTAAGCCAAAACTATCCTGAAATTAGGAAGCAAAAGGTGGGTAACAGATATTATTAATGGAAAACATACACAATCAGTCAAGCAAAAAAGAAAATATTGCACGCTGTTTCTTCAATTCAGTTCCTATAAGCTATGAAAAAGCCCATGATTTCAACTTTTTAAAAACTGTTATGACACTAAAGGGTCACATTGTGTCTTTTGCATGTTACCAGGATGCCATCCCATCTGAAGCTGTTTTCAATGGCTGTAGGCCTCAAAGCAGCATGCTATTATGTCAAAGCTATGAACAATGTGAGTGTTAAAAAAAAAAAAAAGGTAGCAGAGTAGCAACTCAAGCTGTGCAACACTTTGCTAAGGAACTTCAGCCTCCACAGCCATACCAACCCCCCTTCTACCTCATGTCCTTTTTCCCTTCAAGTAGTAACTAATCCTATATGTAATAGAGGCTCATTTTAACAACACATGCCAAGACCTTAATACAAGCAATTGGCCAGATCTTCTGTATAACTCCATTGACTGGTAATGATTTACAACAGATGAGAATCTGTCTTCAAAAAGTCTATTACTAATTAACTTCGGAAGAGTTGGCTGCTTGTGGTATTTAATATAATTCTTGAATGTTCCTAGGTGTGCATCTGAATTTCAATGAAACTTGTCCGGATAGATAGATATTGACATTCTCATGAATACCAAATGAGTTCATTAGCACTTGCCCTGCAATAGTGAATACCTTCTGCATTTATAATTGAGTGGCCTTCAAATGAAGCTGCTGGCCACATTTCCTTGGCTAAACAAACAATGAGTACATTTCATTAAATTTCACTCTTTTCCACCTTTTCTATTTTCTGTTCTTGACATGGAATTTGGAAAGTAGAGGGGAGGAGGGCAGGATAAAGGAATTAGTGGAGCAAAGAGGCAACAAAGTCATATGCTACATGCTTGCGTACTGCACTGACATTTTGACAAAATTAAGAAGAGTAAAGAACATTTGGGCTCATGATTCAAGTCTGTCAAGGGTCTATCGAGAAGAATGTTAAATGATTAGACATACACACCAGTCTTCACTCGTGCAGCACTATCTTTTTAGACTCTGACAACATACCTAAGCTCTTCTCTGCTTACTATCTCATACCACCCCCTCTCACAGCATGCTTTAATCATGCCTGGGTAGCTGCCTGACATCAATTGCTCACACATACAATTTTGCCTTAGCTTAAAATGGGTCATAGCCAGATCATCTTCAATACTGCTTTTAACATTTATACTGCTTGCAAAATAGCAATAAGAAAAAAAATGAGAGGTAAGATGGAGGCTGAAGGGAAAATACAGAACAACAGCAACAAAGATCTGTTCCTCTCAACTAAACATGAATGTACCTCAAAGAATACATTAGTTATTTGGATAGACCAAAGAGAGTTGGGACAGTGAAGGACAAAGACATGCCTGCAGTAGTTTAAGGTAATTGGACCTTGAATGTGAACTTCAGCAGTGAGAGCAGTAAGAGTAAAAAGGAATGTGGAGATACTGGAGAATATTCTTTATTCTTCTCAGGTCAACACCACCTTATTAAAAAGAATGAAAATAGGCAGTATGTAAAAGCAAGAAAGGATCAAACAAGCCTAAGTTCCTATCGATGGTTGAATTCTCTGATGTCAAATAAAGACTAAACCTTGACTGAAAATTATTCAGTAATGACATTGACCCAGAGTCCTTGTATGAAAAATTCCAGGAATTCAAAAAGGTGCAATTGTTTTTGTGACAAACTTTGACTACATCTTTTCCCCTTTACCCAAAGTCTCAATATGTTTAAGATCTACTGACATCAATCCGAGTGGGACACCATTCTATAAACAGTTTTAAAAAAAATCTTTAATGTAGAAGGCTGACATACACGAACAGATCATGGCAGCATAGACACAACTAGAAATTATTTATATATATAGGTAGAAATGCAATAAAGATTCATATATTTATGTACAAGAACAGTAACAGTGAGAAACCTGTGTAATTTTTTTTTTCCCCCTCTCATGCTTGCAAGACTCTGATAGAGTTCTTCATCTTGAAAGCGCAAAGTTCTGCTTGGACAATAAGAGAAGAGATTGAGCCTACCCCCACAGGGGTTAATCCATTAGAATATATACACTTTGGAATTAGCTGCAGATTCAAAATTTGGCATTCATTGCTATGTGGCATTGTGATCTCTGTAATACCTTCCCATTATTCCAAACTTTTGTTTTGGTTTACACTCCTTTAGATAAATGTCATTTTTGAAAAGTCATTTGGAGGAAACAGTAACAAGGGTGGGTAAAGTATAAGGGATTAATTCCAATTCTCTAACAGAAGAGAAAGGATTTATGAAAACAATTTCTTTGGTACATTATACTATTTCCAGACTATTGTTAAATTACAACAGGACTTAGATGAGTATAAGAATGAGTACACCTCTTTCATCGTAGTCTTTCTTCTTTCTTTTTGCAATAGAATGTTACTAAAAATTACAAAATAATGAAAAATATTTTTTAATCCAGATACTTCAAATAATCAATTCAGTTTATATATTAAATATTCATTATTCACTTTATATTTCCAATACAAACAATCAGATGTTAAAGAAAAGCCATTGTTGTTTAAAGGGAAAAGACTTACAAATCCCGTCATGTGAATGTTTCAGAAACATAAAAGCAGTAAACCTCACACTGCTACCTTCTTTCCTATTACCTTCTTTATTTTACATAAGTAAGGAGATTTATGTATGAACATTAATACTAGTTGCAAAAACTTAGAATAAATGTTCACATTTAAAATTTTATAGCCTTAGATATTTTTCCCTTTTTCCTTCCTTCTTGTTTTCAGTAAAATAACATTACTGAGTTACATGTGCAAAATTTTACGTTAAAGTGATAGCACAGCTTTTACTTTTTTAGAGTGGAGGCTACTTTCGCATTATTTACACTCTTCAAAAGAGATTGCTTTTCTCTGTTAAGGCCAACAGATTTCACATTAAGCATTGGGAAGCAGAAAATGGGTTACTATTGAAAGCTGGGTGATCAAAGGGTAAATCTTGTACCGCTCCAGTATTTTAGAAAAATCCAAAAATACAGAGACCTCATGGGAAGAGAAGTTCCTGCTCAAATACTTGGCCATAGCCTGTCATTATACAGGGGAATGCTGAGATAAGATAGGAATATATGTTGTGAGCCCTGCTCTTTTCCTCTTGGCTAAGGATCAGCTAAATGTTTGATGCTAATGTCAGAAATTAGGGTTGCTCAGGAAAAGTGCTAATTATTGCCAAGTTTGGCTCCCAGGGATGGAGAACCACAGCTCTGTCTTGTCCATTCACTCAACTCTAGTGATGAGAAACAGTCTTTTACAGGGCAAAATCTGCCTCATGTATTGGCAGCATATAAACAAACACCCATCTGAATCGGCTGAGAGCCATTTGCTCATAACAGCTGCTAGCTGAAGGGAGAAGTATTTGGGGGAAGAAAAAAAAAAAAAAAAAGATATTTCCATGCTGAAAGCCACACCGCTTTTAGGAGGATGGTTCTAACAGGAAAACAGCCTGGATGCTAGCTGATTTGTGTATGATTCATACACTTCAAGCAGTCCTGCATAAACACAGTGATTAAGGAATGTCTGCATAATGCTTCCATTCATAAGTTTTTTGTTGTTGGTGGTGGTGGTTTTTTTTGTATTTGCTGTTGTTTTTTCCTTTGCAGGAGAAAATTTCTGTTAGAAATTATTCTGTTCTTTCATGCTCAGTAGCACCAAACTCAATTTTCTCTATTTTGGATTCTCAATACAGTCTAACTCAGCAGCAACATTGATGCAGCCCCGTTTTAAGTTTTTCTTAGTTGAAGTGAATTTTCATAAGACTAAAGAAGATAATTCTTTATGTCTGAACTGGCTTTCCTGAAGCCCTGGTTCATCTTAGTTTTGCTTTTAATTTTTGCTCCTAATGCTGTCAAAGTACAGGCCTAAATGTCAAAAGACAAATTCTCATAAAGACATACAGTATGTCTCACATTGCAATGTGAGACCCAAACATGAGGGACAGAAGAAAATACTATACATTTTATTATATCTTCCTTAGATATTTCCTTCTAAAATCAAGCTAAGACATTTGACCTGTACCCTCTTCCACACCCAGCTTTCCCCCTTATGTAGTAAATGAGAGGTTCTGTCAGATTTTACAATGTTAAATATTTGTGAATTGCATTGTTTCTAGTGGAAGTATTATTCCATTGAAATATAGACTTCAGTGCTCCCACTTTATGGCAAGAAACGAGATTACTATGTTAGGAGCACTAAGCAGCTGAGTTGTCATACTTGCACTACACTAGGATCAGATTCAGAGTAAACAGATGCCTGGACTACATCTGTCCCCGAACACAAAAGCTGAGGTCTGGTTTAAAGCTACACACACCAGGTTAGCCAGCATTAGACTGGCTGACTAAGCTTTACTTCTCACACAACTGAAGTTGGGTATTTGCTACATTTGTCTGAAAGCAGAATCCAGAGCACTTCGCAGCACCAAACCATAAATCAGAAAAACTGGAACATCAGTCCATGGTTTGCTTTCCTTTCAGATTTCATGGACTGGAGAAGAAGGTGCTGGGACAATGGAGGAGGGGAGCAGCAGTTTCCCACGATGCAGCTTAGATAACTACCAATCTGCTGATTGAGAGAAGCTAATCATAGGTGCTTGTTAGAGCCATGTGTGCAGAGATCTTTTCATTTAACTTTTGAAGCCTGAATTGAAGCTAGTCTCCCTTATACTGCAATCTAGGCAATATGAAGGTGCCACAAAGGCAGTCTTAACTCACCTAAAAACAAACATCAACTTCTGATCATATGAACAGCATCACTGATTACATGGGCTACCTGGGGGCTGTTGGGTGTGCATGCACCTCTGTTGTGATACTCCTTCAGATGAATCCCACCCAAATGATATACATGCAGTTTACAATCTTCATGGATTTGCCTTTTCTACATCTATTTTACTGTCAACCAGTTCATTCACTCCTTCAGCAAAAACAGCAGATTAACTGCAACAGCTAAGGAAATGAGTGATCTGCTCTCTCTGGTGGAAAACCATGCTCTTTTTACACTGATCTTCTCTTCCCATCCTCATACAAATCTTTCTAAAATCATCTCTCAAAGCTATGGAAAGCAACAACTTTTGCAGTGCATAGGGCTCTAAAATACAGCATGCATTTTAGACTGTTTAGTATGTATCTTAGACTATTCAACAGAAGAATCCAACCAAATAATTTTTTAAAAAGTGACTAAAAAAGCAAGAGAAATTTAATTAAGTTAAAAGTGACAAATGCAAAAAGACATGAACTAGACAAATGGATTTTTTTTTTATTTGTCAATGTAATTAAAAATCAGTTTTCTCTTTAAAAACAAGCCTGTTGCTTGTTGGCTTTATTAAAGATATGCAATAATGAAAATGATGCTGAACAAAAGAAATCAACATATTAAGATGCGGCTGATACATGCTTGCTGGCAAGACTGAAAAGTTTTTAAGAGCTATCAATAGTCTTGCAAGCAGCCAAAATGCCTTCAGATGACTTCCAGACTCAAGAAAGAACGTCCACACTCCTCAAAATCCAGGAAAAATTAGACAGTCAATATGTTGACTGTGTGCAGGTATTGGAAAAAAAAATCACCTGCAAGCACAGGGCTTTGTATTTGGTGGTCTAACGACACCAGCCATTCAGTACAAGAAGGAGATTTTCTGAGCTTTAAAAAAGTCTCCAAGCTATTTATATGCCTTCCCTGGTCACCACTTTCACTTACAAGGTGTGACTCCATTGCTGCAGGCTACCATTTTATAATCTCTCCCTTATGCATACTTGCTCATCTCTAATACCACCAGTAAATAATGGTGCAACAGAGGCATAAGAGCACTGTGACATGAGTTTCCTTGCTTGTCTGTCCCATTTCATTGTGTTTTCTTTCCCTGCTTTTTTTGGTCCACGTCTGTGTCATGGTAACAATAGACTTGAGTTGACTCAACCATTGTGCTTGATTCAGCTCACATCTAAGCTTCATACTTATGCCACCTTCTATGAAAGGTATTTAATTTTTCCATCATCCTTCATGATGAATAATGGGTATTTCTTATCTTGAAAAGTTTTCATTTGCATTCAAACATGCAGCTTAGGCTCATCAATAATACTAATATACACTTACATAACACATTTCATCTGAAGAATACAAAGCATTTTATAATTGCCAAATGATTAAGTTTTACATCTCCCAAAGGTAAGAAGTATTTCATTTACAGAGATCCTGCTCTCCGTTACAAAATGTTAGCATGCCCACATACTGTTTGTTGTGAGCAACTACAAGAACTTAGAACTTAACAGCAAACTAGACAAATGAGTTTCTGTATGAATATATACGCGTTGTTCAGCACCACATTAGAAAAAAAATCAGCATGCTGAGGTATCACTGGCCAGTTTGTTCTGCCAATGGCATTGCCTTTAACCCAGCAGTTTTCAGCCATGTTCACACCCACAGTATTTGTTAGCACACTCCGGGGCTAACAGAAGGGTAAGGCGAGGTAGATGCTGAGTCAAGGAAGAATCAAGAATAAAATTTTCTTGTCACTAGACTCCCCCCACTCCCACCCCCCCTTTTAAAGTTCATGTTTCAGAAGTAAAACCTTATCATTCTGAGTTAGGTGGCCACTAGTTTATTATCTAAATTTGCTTTCTTCATCTGCAATGATCATTTTGAGGTTTTATGAATCAGTGGGGGAGAAAAAAGTCATTAAAAAAATCACATATATACCACATCACTGATTTTTCTTTCCATTTCCAAGGCTTTAAGTACATCATGCTTAAAGTTCTTGGGGTACATAACTCTTGATAGAAGTTTCTCAGAGCACATTGTCTTTCCCCTGGAAGTGGAGGGGAACGAAAGGGAAAGCAGCAAGAAAATTCTCCACATCTACACTAGAAAAAAATCTAGAGCCGGGCACTAGCACCATTCACTGAGGAACCCCCAGAAAAGGGGAAAGCTTCAGTGCAACTGCTTCTTTTGGTAAAAGGAAAGGAAAGCAACCAGCCAAACCCCAATGAAAGCAGCCCCAGCAGCTCCTCTGCCAGGCCTCACACCCTGAGCCAGGCCCCGTCAGGGCTGAGGGCAGAGAGGGCTGCAGCACAGCTACTGCGGTCGGCGGCCTTCCCAGCCTCTTGCTTCTCCAGGGCTTCATCTCCTAGACATAGCTGGCCTGCCACAGGGTGTGAAGGGGATGGAGAGCGTCAGCAAGCGATGGAAGCTCCCCATGACACTATGGAGCAAAATCCTAGATCACTTTCCCAAAATCTGTACCGAATAAAGATTACAAGCAGAAGGAGTGATATAACTGGGGATGAATAGCCTGCCTTTCCGGAAGTGACTGCAAGAGCTATTTACTTCCATTTCACCAATAACATTCTCCATAATATTAAGTTTACCCTCCATGCAGTACTTTCTAACTTCCCCCTCCCCCTTTTATATTTTTTGTACAGGACAGATGTCTCCTATACAAAGGAGCCACAGGCAAATACCATAATACTTAGTGAGAATAAACATTTAAGATTTGGTAACAGTCTTTGTAATTAAGTTTTGTTCTTCCTTCCTGTAGTATGTCATTTAAGTAGATGACTAAGATACTTTTTGCATCTATTTTTCCTGGACAATTGTTAAGTAGGTAAACACCTACTTGTGTCACATACAATTAAACTGTTTCCTACCCGTCTGTGAAATAGCAAGTGTTTTCTGCACATTTTCATGTCCAAATGAATCTATAGCAGCCATAGCAACCTGAAACCAAAGATATAATTGCAAGATCTAGAAATATCACGAAGAGCCAGACACACAAAAGTGCTCCTAATGACAGCTAATGCAAATAATTTCTAAGTTGGCATTCAAACACCTTGGCTAGGATTACTTTAAAAATCATTGAATCCTGCCTTTTTTTTTTTTCTCCCTTTTTCCCTTTACACCTTCTGAATGTCAGAGCTTTGGAATGCCATGTTTCACTTGAAACATGTCATTTCGCACTAGAAGAGGGATATTTGTCATAGTTATACATAAAAGATGTCTCTTTTCCACGGTAATTTATGAAAGAGATTAAGCCCATGTTAACTTTGCTGTGTAATCACTTGATAGTGCTTTCCCACACTACTGTGGTAATGAAATGCAAGTGCACAACAATAGGAAAGCAGTTTTTACACTGTTACCATCCCTGCAGGAACATAATTACTTGTTGCCATAATAAGCGGTTCTTGTAATATCAGACTTAACAGACATGATGCCCAGATTTTGCTGGCTTATTTAGATCATCGATTTCGTTTATTGACAAACAGCAACTTTCTCTCTCAAGATTGTTTTGCACCTCACCATCCCCTTGCAAAAGGCTGTCAGTGATCCTTTTTCCATTGGTGAGCTCACATGGAATTTTAACATAATCGCTGTCGCGGTGGTAAAGGAATGGGATGTTGGCAAGGCTGTACCCTGAGAATATTATATCCAGAGTATATCCTAAAATGACATTCAAATAAATACAGAAGAGCTAGAGAGAACACATGCTGTTTACAGCGGGATACTTCATAAAGAATACCTAAAAAAATACTTAGCTGTTATTATTTAGCACTACCCAGACTAGGTGCCCGTTATTGAAGTATGTACACCTCAACAAGTTGCCCTTTATTAAAACTCTTAACACTCCATACTTGGGAGGAACAATCCTAAATATTTCATTCAGTTTCAGATACATACATACAACATTAAAAGCAACTGCAGTGGTATAAAGATTAGGTTTTAAGTGATAAAACAGCTACGATTATAGACTAAACCCTATGTCATGTCTAGGCCGTAAACAAACAAAAAAACGTGAGGATAAAGTATTTTACAATTTAATGGCCATTTGACATAACATTAAAACTACCTACTGTTGTATCAAGAGAGACACAAAGATGCCACAACAGAAAAGTGAGGGGAGAGGCCAAAAGATGACCGCCACACACAGCCTTTGCGTTCTGCAGTGGGCATCACACCCACTACAGGGCAGTGGAGCTGGTGGTAAGTGAAGCAACCAGAGCCTCACGAGAGAACTGAGAGGAAAAGAGCTGAGAAGCTGACTAAAACAAGGAAATCAGCATAATTAAGCCTAAAGGGACAGTTGCTTTGTTATGCTATCAGAGACTGCCCTCAGAGAATATTATGTTGCATATTTGCCACAGAAAACTTTGAACAAGAGAAAGGGAACAGTTTCTACTTGCTGAATGTCTTGTATTGCATGCAGTCTCTTGGTTAAAAATTCATAAATCCTTAGCATTCAAAATTCTCAAGCAGTCCTATTTTCAACATACTTCATATTCAGTTGGCCTTATTCTTAAAAACAACCAGTAAAATTTCATTCTACAACCTATCCTGCACTAAGGGGGTTTTGCAAGCAAAACAGCTCCCTGAATCCTGGGTTAACATCATTTACAATTCAAAATGAAAATGTTCAGCCAAAATTAGCTAGCTGTTAATTATATTTCAGCAAATGGGACTCCAGAGGGTGTGGAGAAAGAAAGAAAATGCATGAAGATAATTATTTGCATCCTTAATTATTTATGTAATGCCACAGACACGCATAGGAAAAAGAGAAAAAGCACACAGAGAAGGGAAAAGATTGTCCTATGCCCTGAGGATTTATAGTCTCCAAATTTTAAGTGCACACAACTGTAGCATTTCACAGCATCTTGTGAGTGTAGTGGAAACTGCAGCTGAAAGTCAGTGAAGTGCCAGGAGATAATTATTGTTACTGTAAGAAAATCTAAATTAAAAAAAAAAAAAAAAAAACACTTTGGAGAGAAGCCAATGATTTTCAGAGACTCCAATCAAACTTGACTCAACAATTTTTAACTATGTATTTTTTTTGTAAATAAATAAAAAAGACAAAACACTGACACATTCAGTTTTGGTGGGTTTTAAATGAAGCCTTTAAAATTTTAATCTTGAACCAAAGGGCTCGTTTACAAACTGATCTGAATTGTTGGATGTTAATTCACACTGAAACAATGGATGTGGAGAAAAAAAGTTGATGTTAAGTTGACAGATTTTGTTTAACCTCACACACGTTATTCTCAAGATTTTCCATGATTTTCCAGTTCAGCCATTCAGCTGAGGAACCTGTTACTCATCCATCTCTACTAACAAATTATTCTATGAGAATTTAGCAGCTGAAGTGTTCTTTATTGCTAACAAGATTCTTGTGGCACCACTTCTGTCACCTATAGTGAATTGAAACAGTTTTACTCCCCTATGAACCAGAATAGTATATTATTCTTGATTTGGTAATTCAATGACTAAGTCATCTAATCAAGTGTTCCTTGAAAAGGTAGAGATGGTGATAAGATTTTAGAAATTTTAATACACAGACTTCAAACAATGTTATATATATATATTTTTTTTTTTAACTAACTTAAAGATAGCATTGCTCATTTTATAGACAGAAAAACTGCAGTTACATGACTTTTCTAAGACTTAATAGTGCATTCCTGGTGAGAGGAGAGGGGGAAAAAAGTAAGAAAGTCCACCATCCTGAAATAGAGCTTGTTGCTATGATTTTTATTGTCCAAAAAACAGTAAAAAAAAATATTGCATTTAATGTAGTCTAAGTATTAAGAAACAATGCTAATTTTTTTTTTCTACATAGCTGTTTTTTTTCACATATGCAGGTAATATTGGTGCAACAAATCCAAAACGCATGTTATGGTCAGCTGGCCATGTGATTTCCTGTGACCATGAGATTTCCTTTTTCACATGGAAAAGCAGCACTGTCAGTATTGTTTGAAGATACACTGTTGGAAACTACAGCACAAGCATTTCTACCCGGATATACCAGTGTCTTGATAACTGCAAGTTACATGCCGTAGCCATTGTGGTTGTAGGGCTTCCCCCCTAGCAGCAGCTTGCTCCTGTGCAGGGGGGTGGTTTGGAGCACTGCAGAGTGCAAGAATGGAAGGAAGCTGCTGAGGCTGGTGCTAACTACATGCATCAGGAGGCCTGTTCCGAAACACCAGCAGTCACACCTCTAGTACAGCATGCTACTCACACTGCCTCACCGTTCTTTCACAGGTTCTGTTCAAGGAACCTGGATGGAATAACCAGGTAAAGAACGTAGGAGACTGATGGCACCATCCAGTATTTCCTACAGACAGATTCTGTGTGGTCTGTGATATTTGCTGACTGGCTCCTTTCACAAATCCCCCAGCCCATCCTCTCCCTCTGCGGTGCTCCCTCTGTCTGCCTTCAGTTAACTGCATCAAGTTTAATCCCTACTTTTGCCTTTTCAGCAGTAGTGCTGTTTCCCATCCCTTATAGCCACAGCATATTATACAGCAGACTTCTTTCTGTTTCCAGTCATCACCTCCACAAACAGCAATGCCATAACTAAAAAGAAAATGAGGAAATGCACTTAAAGCAGGATGAGGTATGGATATGGCACTGAAAGCCAAAGTACATCACAAAATTAAATTTCAATCTCCAGTGGCGAGATACTCTGCATAGAGAATATTCATAATATAGTTTGTATCTGCTTCTCATGAGTTCTCCTTCATAACTGGCTACCTTTATAATTCTTGAAGAGCCAAAAAAAATAGCACCTTACCCTGCAGATGTCCAACTCCTGTCAAAATCAAAGGTTATTTAGTCCTTTAGCACATTGCAGCTCTTAGCAGCCCTCACACCATCTCCTTTAAGCAATGCCTGCTAGCATTAGTGATACACTTTGGTACTAAAACATGAGATGAAGTACTTTAAAGTTCACACGAGGTAGAATGAAAATCATAAACTAGTAGTTTATTGTTACATCATAATAAAATCTTAATCCTATTTTCAAGATTCTCATTAGCCTGCAAGTTACCAAAATTTGGTTTCATATTTCACAGAAGAATTCAGTGGTTTCTATTGATATTTGTATAGAATAGCTACACACAGGTGTTTCTATATATATGCACACACACGGGTGTATATATAGATACACACACACATACTGCTTTATATAAACACACAGGCACACACTGCCTTTTATAATGCTGTTTGACACTGTTCTCTCCCTAAGAGAAGGGCTAAATGAGGTAAAGTCAATGTGAAATTCCATGCAGAGATGCAAGAAGGTTTGGTCTGCTTGGAGCTGTCTGAAAGCCATACAGCCAAGGTTAGAGAACACATAAACAAGCTCAGCACCATGCTAAGGTGGTTATATGACTTCTTACCAAATGAAGATTGTGTTTGCCAGCAGAAAGCTAGGAGACATGTAAGACCAGCTTACTGCCACTCTGCCATTCAATTATTCAGAATTCTATAACTCTTAATACAGTTATTTGCAGAAAAATCTGTCAGAATACAGAGATTTTAAATTCCTGGTCTGTCATTCCCTAGTGGGTTAGGGTAAGCATCTGTTATTTGAGCTACACTGGCTAGCTTTAATTGTATTCCAGGACAACATTGTAGATTGTGAATTCCTCATGTTGGAAGCAGCATACATTAGGTTGTGGGATGGGGTTTTGGGGGGTTGCTTTTGTTTTGTTTGTTTTTGTTGTTGTTTGTTTGTTTTTTGGTGTAAGTCTATGTCTCCCACCAATTAACATTTATTGCAGTGCTTCCCAGAGTCAATCTTGAACAGTTGGTGGTTTATGACCTAGGCAGTTTCTTCTGGTATATTTCTTATACATGCCAATAGAAGGCAGAGAAATATGATTAGCTCTCTAAAGAGAATCTCCTGAGTGATATAAAATATATTGTAATTACTGCAACCAACTGTAAAAGACAGTAAATCATATAACAATTTCAAATTTTAAAATAATTTTTGAAAGGCTAATTTATAATCAAACCGGTGGCTACAGGCCCTCTTCAGCAGTATAATAATATAAAATAGGATCCATTTAAAAGAGCTTGATATCAAGATTTTAAAAATTTGGTAGCAATCCAAAACCCTTCTTTCAAACACTGTATTTTCCAATTGTATTCACTGCATACAGCACATAGTGTCAGATTCTTGAGTTTAACAGTACCTACTTTTGCAGGAATTAAAAGGTATCTTTTTAAACTGACACAATGTTTAGCAAGACAACTTCATCTATAAAGGAATTCATACCACCTTGCATGAATCCTTGTGCTGAAAAGTTTGCACATATAGCTGTCCACAGAAGGCATTCTCATGTGGCCCAGTGACACAGGGAAGGCACATTCAATGAGAGTCTCCTTGCCTGTATTTATAACACCCAACACATTGTCACCAATCTATTGCATATGTCTGATGGAGGCTTGTTAAAGACAGACAGCATGCAGGTCCTTCAGGACACAGCTAACCTTTTTAAATAAATGAAGCAAACTGTAAGTGGTCTGTTTGAGAAAGGTTTTATTTTATCCTTAATAAAATATATATATATATATATTAGTAGCCTTAAGACTGTATGGGAAATAGTGGTTGGAAACTGGACTAAAGACAAGGGAGAAAAGATCCTTACATTTTCAAGACCAATGTCACCAAGCAGAGTTATTAGTGGCGTTCACCATCTCCTAACTAAGCAAAAAACAGGGCAGGGAAATGAAATTTAACTGTCCAAAACATTCATGTAGATGAGTCATCATAAATATCTGTATTTGTACTACAGAAGGTAATCTAAAAAAAATACAAGAACTTATAGTTTGGTATGCCACCTATTCAGACTAGAGAATGGAAAATGTTTTGCTATTTACTTTGAACCTTCACCTCTACTAGCTTACAGATTTTGAACAAAAGAAACTAGACAGATAGGCATCTACGTGTGAAGCTTAGGCCAGGATTACTCAAAAGCTGAGTCTTATTCATACTATGTTTTACTTCTCCTAAGTTGCTGTGTTTTATTATTAAGCAAAGTGAATGTAGGTAAAGCTAACAAACTGGGGTTTCTGTCTCTGTAGTGGCAGTAAATCCCATAAAAGCTGGGATAGGCATACACTACTGCAATAAATGTATTACAATTTTTTTTTCAAGGAACTTAGAAATAGAGAGCCCTTCCTACCAAATTCCAGATGTGAGGGTTGAAGGAATACTGTTACTGCACAAGGTTGTAAGGAAATCTAGTTCTAAATAGTGTTCCTCTGGCAAGGAACAGATGTCAGGAGATGACCTTCATTGCTGCAAACCCAAAAGAAATCCAAATTTGGAAATAAAACTTTTCATTAAAGCAAATATGAATGACTGTACGTAGACTGGAAGATGCCTCTCTGAATACTATGACCTGAAAACCTACATCCAGAAGATTTCTCAGAGACCCCAATACATGATGCATTCATCAAACATTAAATACAGACTATGTCTAAATTAAACTGTAGAGATGGCCATGGTTGCTCATTTACTTTATTTAAAAAAGTACTTCACTAAAAAAAAAAAAAAAACTACAGATCTGTTACATGAACCATCCACGTAGCAAACATACTTAAAAAAAATAATGGTGTTTTACCCCTAAATGCTATTAGTTTAAAATGTTTAAACAACAACATGCATCAATGCATCTACCCTCCTCATCCTTTTTATTTTAAACAGTTACCAAGTTTTAACTTTACACTTTCAAAATTAATTCTGAAAACTTCAAGGCAAAACACTTTTTTTTTTAAAATGGAAGGTAAGGTTCTCAAGTCATTTCATTGCTCTGGGACCTGAAGAGTTAAGAAAAACAGCCCATAATTGTGAGATTCATAATAAAAGAATTGTCAGCCTCAATGACCTTAGTAAGAGAAAAATTAAAGAAAGGCCCAGAGGGAGATGAGATGCCAAGAATGTAATAGAGAGAAGAAGGGAGAAAACATCATCAGGGAAAGAATCTCACGTAACTTATGGCAGTTTGACCTTAATAGCATTATTTGAAGAGGCAATAAAGCTTATTGGTTTTACACCTCAACCCCATAAAAGCACTTAAATATATACAGGCCTTCTAGCACACGAGTAGCCTCACTGAAATGATGCCTCTCTGACTTCTGTTTTTCAGGTCCGTTATTTTTTCAAGATATTATTAAATTATGTACTGAAGTCTAGCTCACTTTATTTCATTAAAACTTACAAAAACTCTACAAGTATATCTTTTATTTTTCAGCTGTTAAGGAAGTGAAGAGTCTGGCCAAACAGACATTTGTCCGGAATGTCCGAGGCCCCACCAAATACTCCAGAAGCAGAATAGTGTGGCAGCACTGAGCAGTGGACTTACAGGAAAGGAGTATCAGCAGCCTCCCAGTCCAGCAGCAATTACCCTGCAAAACCAACACGTCAGCCTCTGCTGCTGCACATCCCACAATACTGCCCCTGCTGCTCCCTGCCACACACGTGGCCTGGCTGTGTGTCCTTCCTACCCTTATTCCTAATATAAGGAGATAAATATCTGTCCCTATATTTCTTTCCTCATTATCAAGTATACCTTCTACACTGTGGTTTTCTCACTGTCTCATGTAATATTTAATGTGTTTCTGCAGGATATTAACCAGTTGGATTCAGTGCTCCTGGTGTATTCACTGGAACAGCTTATTACAACTAGAAAGTTGTCTTGTGACAGAGGAAAAAGTAAACAAACAAAGCAGCAAACCTCCAGGTAGCCTGTAGGATTTCTCGCTTTGGCTGAACCTCTCTCCATTAACGTGCAATTCTTTTTCTCATAAGGTCTGTTCTTTCCAGATATAGTTTACTTTTACTGCATCACAAGTCACCAGAAATGTCAGACTCATTCACAATCACCTACTACATTTGTCTTATGTACTTTCACCTTTGAATCAAGAGGTCTCTAATTTAGAATCTACACGTTATTACTTACTCTATTCAAGCCTCAGAAAATATTATTACATTTTTCATACACTTTTAACTTTATTCTTGCCAAATGCCTTTATTTTTTATGCCTCTCTCTCTGGTCACACAAAGATTCTTTTTTATCTCATTTTTCATATTCTATCAGGGTTTCTTCTCCTCTGTAGCGGTACAGCACTAGGTTTTGAGAACTCAGTAATTTCTCTGATACTTTAATGAATTCTAAATTGCTGTGGGGTGATTTTTCTGTGGTTCATGCCATGGTTAATTGCAGTAATTGTTCTCTTTTGTGCATTATTTATACCCTCACATTGCAGTGCTGTAATTCTAATAACACTTAAATTAAACCGTGATGGGTCACTGGTACACCTGCTAAACTGAACACTTTCGGTCAGAGATTAGAAGCTAAATGGGGACTATTAGATCTTGCTGTCAGTCTTAAGATTTGAGAGCAGAATCCATCATCTTACCAGAAGGTAATTACCAGCAGTAAAGTAACCTTTTTTTTTTTCCTTTAAGAGTAAGCCTATTTCCCCATTTTAATACTACTGTTTTCTTTATATCCTCCTCTGGCTGGTCATTTTTAATTCATTTTCTCCAGTGAAGGCTGCAAACACTCTCTTCGTTTGCTATAATTAAGTTTTCATTAACCCATACACACACAAAATGCATTGCAGTTTCCCCTCACGAAGATATAAATGGCTCTCTGTAATACCCACTAGGTAACGATGACAAAGCAGTAGCTAGCATACTGGATCATACGCTGCCTGCAGTTCAGTCACAGCCGCAGAACAGAGCGCAGTCCCTGAGGTGACAACCCCTACCCACCCACCCCCGAAGATTCCTTTACAAGTTGTTCACGTGTAAAACACAGGATTAAAAGAACCTAAATACACTGGGGGGGGGGGGGAATCATGGGACAGGGGGACTAAATATGGAAATATTAGAACTTGCAAAAAAAAAAAAAAAAAAAAAACTCCAACAAATCTAAATTAAATGGTTCTTTGTGTAAAAATATTCATAAAACACATTTGACCCTATGAAAACCAAGGAGATAGAACTCATCTCCAAATGGACAGGTTTGGAGTTTTCCCATAAATACAGTAATAGATGAGGCGGGTGCTCCTTTGTACTCCATCCAAGACCAGGTATCTTCAAGCCAGTGCTGCTGAAATGGCTTCCTGCTCAATAGAGATACAGGTTTTAATCGTCTCAGCTCTGCTGGTAATAACAACCTGCCTTCAATGGCTAGGCACTGAAAACTGAAGGACCTAAACCTGCTATTTTGGTTTAAGAATGAATTCAGATATTTTAGTTTTGATGAACTTTGCTAAGAACATTTTTGCAATTTAAGAATACACCACAAGGCTCTGATCTCTTTTTGTATATGCTCTCCAACTTACATTGTACATGCTGCCCTTTGAGTCCATTGCATACGGATTTTTCTACCTTCACAGATGCCGTTGATAGCAAGATACTGTATTTTTGCTTTCATATCCAATAACTCTGACTTTGTAAGGCATTTTGGAAATACAAAATATACTTGGATAAAGTCTTATAAAAGACAATTGTCCAAAATAAAACTGAGCAAGAATTTGTCATGTGAAAGTGTTGTTATTGTTGTAGGTTTTCAAAAAAGCCTCCTCTGTGAAATTTTGGCAAATGTTTCTGTTTTATTCACACAGTTGGTTAGAGAACAAAGAGAATCCATGTAAGTATAGCAACTCAAACAAATCAAGTTCCTGTGACTGAATCACTTTTTAACCACACGAGTCTGTGAAATCATACATGAGCTTACATGGGGCTTTCTCTGGGAAAGACACAGGCAAACACAAGTCCAGAAAAATCTGAAGGTTCTCAGTGCCTGCACTTGCCATGGCCTAAACCCAGTGCACCATTCCGTTCTGTGATTCAATGAACAA
This sequence comes from Oxyura jamaicensis, assembly GCF_011077185.1. Lineage (NCBI taxonomy): Eukaryota > Metazoa > Chordata > Aves > Anseriformes > Anatidae > Oxyura > Oxyura jamaicensis. Next base: position 10,577,899 of record NC_048898.1, read on the forward strand.
ATGCCCTCATTCCAGCATTGCTATCCATTAAGTCACTGCAACTGCCTTTTAAAGCAGCTTGTTATCATTTTACTAAAATACCAGGGATTAAATCTTACTCTACTCCAGAGGATTTATGAAATGTTTTGTTACTTCCAGATTGTTTGTTACATCCTGATTGGCTTACAGTAATTCTTTGTTTGCAAGAAGACCCCAAGTACCAGCAAGATGGAGCAAACATATGTACCTGACTGCCGAGGGCTTATATAGTCCTCGCTTAAAGTTGTCCGTACCGGGACTGGTCTGATGCTGAGCCAAGGTAACAGGATTAGCACACACCCATGCCTCGTTATCTGATGCCTCTTGTGTGCCTTTCACCAGTTTCATTCCCCTGCTGTTGCCAATTTTGTTTATCCTGTCTTTTTTTGAAAGTCAAATAATCAGGTCAGGCACGATGTCCTGACCTACTTTACTCACGTAAAGACACTTTAAACATTGTGTGTCATATGATACATGCTGTCTTTATTACAGTCAAATCTATTTTGTCACTATAAATGACAGCTGATTCTTTTTACTTGTCAGGTTAAAAGATTTAAGAAAGATGTTCTTTTTCCATTTTGGTTGGCCATAAGCCAACTTAGAAAAGAATCTCCATCACAAATTGCATATTTAATGAGAGAAAGCTTATTATTGCAACCTCTCTACCAGGAAAACAGGCTGCATTTGAGTAGCACAATCCCTCAAAGCCAGTGCTCTTTAAAACGCAAGCAGAATCCTTATTCAGTCATGTTTACTCCTCTTTGTGTGAAGGGAGCTGACGGATAGATGTGCTGTAAAACATTATTTCCTATAAACGACAAAGCAACCCTGAAAAAAACAAAGCCTAATGAAAAGAGAAGAGAAAGGAAGTGGCAGGTTTGTGAGCCAGCTGGAGAGGGGGAGGGAAGGATTTTTACAACCTTGTGAGTTTGCATAAGGAGTGTTTGAGGAATGGAACTCCATCTCAATTAATAGCAGCACAAGTTTCCGGTGGTTTCCTCAGCATCTGCCTGGATAGGCTGTTCTGTTGCAATCATATTTGTTCATCTGCATATTCCTGTGTATTCATTGCCAAGCAATGTGTGTCAGCAAATAAAGGCTAACATTTTAGCTCTTTGTTATGGGTGAAGAGCACACATCACAAGGTGCATGCAGCAGGGTACTTCCTTGTCTTCCTGCTCCTTGCAGTATGTGGGGTTAGACACTCGATATAAATAAGTCCTGGCAGAAACCCATGCCTGGCTGTTACAAGCTGAGCTGCCAAGTTCTGCCTGATAGCAGAAGCAGGTTGCCTGAAGACCAGAAAACTGATTTCATGAAAATGGTGTGTATATTCTGTACAATTGAATTCTCCTGGGTCTGTTATTTTACATATGAATTTCTATTGACAATTCTGCAGCTCCTATCCCTCTCCAGATTTCTACTCCTTTGCTCCCCCACCATCTTCCATACCTGCAGACTTGCTAGTTCACTTGCAAGCTGTCACAAGCTAGCAAGTTATCTCAGCAAGAAAAATTAGATCAAGAAATGCAGTGAAACAATAGACTGTGCTTCCTGCAGTACAGAAGTGGTATGGGTATCTTCACCCCTTCATGCTTACCCTGGGGGCTGAACAGAAAGCAACCCCTAACTTCCTAATGGGTAACACTTCCTGCAGTTCACTTACACTCCACTTCACCAGCAGTGACCGTGCTGGTTCATTCAGAAGCTCTGCCATAAGTAAGCCATACTGCCAGCAGTGTCAACTGAACGGGCTTGAGATACTCAGCTCTCCAAACTCAAGCCTAGCTACCAAAGAAACTATGAAAGCATCAGAAAGGTTACACCTAAGCTTACTCACAACAGAGCCTTCCATTTTTTTCCAAACAAAAATTAAGTAAAGGTCTGAACATCTAAATAGATGAACAGAAATTGGACTAAGTATACTAAGTTTGGAATCCTAGCAATATTCCCACTATTGGTGACAACAGCTTTGCAACTTATAGGGCATTTCTGACAAAGCAACTAAAATTTGGTCATAGGCTGTAATTCAACACTGGGTGGCAATAATATATATTAATCCAAAGTGTTAATGTAAAGGTTGCCGCTCAGGCCAGTTTAGAGAAAGCAAAGGAAGTACTTCTTTCTAGCTCTTCTGTGAGCTGTGGCTGCCAGCTGTAACATCACAATCTCACTGACTTCAGACTAGAGATGAGTTTTCAGATACCTGTGCAAAGCAATACCGCACCCTATATTCTGTCATCTGCTCTCCGTCAGCCATTGGCAATCCCTAAGATTTTGTACTTTCATATGGTTCACCTGACTCCCTCTCCTCATGTCTGCAACAAATATAGAACAAAAATATCTAAAATAACAAAGTAAGACACATAAGTATTCTATGATACCAAGCTTTTAGACTACTTACTGTAGATTTTTCCCCCATCTTTCACACTGAGCAACTTACACATCTATGAGAAATATTAACAACAGTCCATGTAAATATGTTTTACATGATTTACATTAACAGCTTATCTGTATATATAAAACCACAAGTAATTAGAAACAAAGTTTAAAGGTCACCATCTACAGTATGTATATTTCTAGCTCATTTCACAATATCTTCTCTTTGAGAATCTACCATTTACTGCTTGTTTTTAAACTAGCTGCACTTCCAGACCAGGCTGACAGCTAACTGGACAACATTTAAGGAGTAACTGTAGTGAATGCAAAGTTTTTTCCACTCAAACTACACCAAAGGCTGAATCTAGAGTTGAAATTGAGTTTCAATTAAGAAATTATTTTCAAATATTTTAAGAAATATTCCAGAAAGGAAGAAGTACCTTGCTTCTTTTTCTAAAAGCATTTTATCTTGACCTGTCTTCCACCTAAGTTAGCACTTACAAAAATAACATTTCCATGGTAACTGTTCTTTTGCTTCATTTTTAGAGATGCTGAGGAACCTCAGCTGCCACTGATATCAAACAAATCTGTGTACGCTTCACACCCCTAAAATTCATGTTGCATGTATTTTTCAGTACAGGGACTAATTTTTGTTTGTTCCTTTTAATTCTATTAATCTCTCTCTCAGAAACATATTTGTGCTACATAATTAAAGCACGTGAGCCTAAGGCTTACAAAGGTGAAAAGCAGAATAAAATCACACAGTTCTCAGTAAGAAGTCAAATGTAGGTAGATGCATATAAGCTTTATAAGTACATCTCTAGTAGTATTCTCTGTCTTGCAAGAGTAAATAGTCTGAAATTTTAAACACAGACAGATCCCAGACTAAAAGATCAGCACAGTGGAGCATTAACTACCATCATAAACATCCTTTTTAATATCACATCCCAGTGTTTTACTTCAAGTATATGCTCTCACACAAACACACTAAGAAGTGAAACCACTGGGTACAGTGGACAGGAATTGCATTACAGCTTTCACTCACAAAGCAGCTGAGAACACCCCAAGAGGCTATTACCCTTGTTTACGCTTATTCAAGATATTTTATTCTTGAAAAGTGGTTATGGACTATAACAACAGTATTAACTTTGTTCTCATGACACAATATCAAGCATTTCATAAATGATAAATGAACTATGTATTCAGGGTGACTTGCATGGCAGTTCCAGTCAATAGAAAAGACAACCCCAATGCTTATAACCTTTGGGAATAAGTTTTAACTTTTAGGGAGTGAGCAGAACGTGGATTAGGTGTGTTTTTTTTTCTTTGAAAATCCATAGAAAGATTACATTCTCATTTTACAATGTATTTGAGTTTATATTGCAGTTTTGGACAAGTATTCTGTTATTTCCAGTTGGAAAGAAACAAACTGGAAGTCTTCCACTGAAAAAAATGGGCTGTAAAAAAAAAAGTGTAATTTGCTGAATATTTTGTAGCATTCATTACCAAAATTCACTCTTCCCATTTTTGGGCAGAAAGAATGGAAGAGAGGACTGGTTGCCAGCAAAAGGACCAAGGCCACAGAGGAATTGATTTATTTTTTTCCCCCACCCAGAAAAAGCTGCAAGCTCAGACTGGCATCAACAAACCACTTTTCTTCTTGGAAATCTTATTTATGAATTTAGGGTGAAGAATTTTTATTTATTTTTTAATGAATCCAGTGGTATTGGAAAACAGACTGTAAATACCTACAAACATATGTAATTTCTGTAGGCTCACACAGCTTTTTCCCTGAATAAAACAAACTAGAAATGAGAAAAGTTTTGAATAATCTTTATCTAGAATAATTCAGCCTAGTGTCATGACTTGTACCTTAATCTGTAGAAACTCTGTGGGAATAAAAATGTTGTTTTTGCAGAGTTACATTGTTTAAAGATAAGGAATGTGGAATTGAGATATGCTTGCAGTGATAAGAAATCTTAGCAGGCAACCTTGTAAAATGCAGACAAACAGACTCCTTAGAACCATTAGGTGAAAAACATAGTGTCAAGTCAAGTCAGATAAGTGAAGAAACATTACCACTTCCAACAGTAAAAAAGTCAAAAGCAATTTGAAATTTAACAAGCTGGCAACTGAAGGCCATGTATTGTCTGTGAAGCATTGGATAGGTTGTGAACCTGGATTACCCTGTCAATGGGGAAACAGGGGAGGGTCCCAGTCATCAAGATATAAAGTATATAAACCGTACTGTGTGACTAGTAGGTGCGTTCCTGCTTGTGGGATGCCCACCCTTGCAATCATGAACAAATTACTATTTCACTGAGATCCTCACCTGAGCCTAAGTAATTGGCTACAGAGTGTTTCTCATAACTTTTACAACTATTGGTTTAAAAAAAAAAAAATCTACATGCATGTTTTCGCAGACAAATTAAGGAACTAAACTCAAAATTTACAATAATTGGAAAGACAGTCATAATAATTTAAAGTCATATAATTGTTGGTATTTAAATAGCTGTGCACCTCTACCTATATGATTAAAATATCATCACAGACTACCCTTCTTCAGTAATAAGCCACATTCTTTAGCCATTTTGATACATTAAGAAAAAAAAAGGTACCCTCCCTGTAGCACTGGAGCTGTGTAACTTCCTTCCTACACATCACTGGAGCTTAGGTAAAGGCTCAATATCTTAGAAAGTTTGATATTTGTATATGTACATTATAATATGTATCGTATAAAAAATGTGTAATATATATGCACCTCTTCCTTGATATAAATACTTGGACTGCATTTATTTCACTCCTCTACACTTTTGTGAGTATCCTTGAAAAGAGAAAAATTTGCAAACATTTTCAAGAAACTGAATAAAATAATTAAGTGAACAAGTATCACAAAAAGATCTGGTTGATATTTCACTTGATTTTTAATCATCTTTACACATAATGTATTTTATTTTTCTGTTTTGTTTTCATTATGTTTCTAATGAACTCTAATAGTAATTGAGTTACCACTGATAAACAAGATGGTAAGAACCCATACCTTGGTGCAACACTCATCATCCACCTGAAAATCTCAATAATATTAAATAGGTCTAATTAAACTGCCTGTCTTAGAGCATGCTGGGCACACAGAGGTTTTTTTCCCCTCATTCACGGTTAGGATAGTTTTAGAAAGCATTTCTCTTCCAAAGCTTTAAAAAAAAAATAATAATAATAATAATAATAATAATTGATTTGTATTACTTTAGAAAGCTTTCCCCAGTTCCTTCAGAGGCATTTGGTCTAAGGCAAAGGGACACACAAGCACACAAGTAGCGTCACATTATTTCTTGGTCCCTAGGGACTCCTCTCCACGCCAAAGTGATCTCTAAAAGAAGTACTGATTTGCATGTCAACACACCATGTTTGGTATTCTCCATGGTGTAGAATGACTGATGCACCACAGGTTAAAGACCATGCAGTTTCTCTCCCTACCATTTCATCCCTTTTGCCTTTCAGCCTGATCCCAGTCATCAGTGTCCACTTTGAGTCCCCCTCCAGCATGCAGAGCTCTGAGTGCCACAAGAGCAGAAAGAGGTGGTCTGTAATCAGACAGTGGAGAGTAAATCATAACAAACAACGCTAAAACAGTGAAATGATTGATTTCACATGTGGCTGGCTAATCTAGGTAGCAACCCTTTATCATCCTAGCCTTTGCATCTCCTAGAGGCTGCTCCCCACTCAGCTCTGCTCACCTGACTTAATGTAGTTTTGTAGGGTAATTATTACATTAATGCAATATTATTCATAAAGTAACTTGATGATGTAATAGAGGTTATATCTAATATATAAAAACTATTTCATTTTAAACACAGAACTGTGATGGACAGCAAACAGAAAAATAAGCTGAGAGAACTAGAAGTTAAAGTATGGAGGCGGCAAACTGACAGCAAAACTTATAGGAGGCTCAGGGTAGAGATTTCTTTATCTGGATTGTCAGCAGCCTGGTGGAGAGAATATTTTATTGGACTGTGCCATTAGTGAGCAGCATTTTATATTGGTGGGTATGGTTACACTAATTCTTTGTTCAAAGGAATTTTGGATGGTAGTCATAATTCAGGTGCCAGGTACCAGAAATCAGAGCAACGGTACTGAACAATACAATGCAGAACAGAAGCACATATGACCTTCAAAGAGCCACTGGAAATCCTCTTTGTATTCTTCAACTACTTTAAAGATACTTTTAGAAAAATAGACAGTAAAGTTTCTCACAAAGGCTGCAGAAGCCTGTTCTGTGTCATGTACAGGAGTTAGTTTTGTCACTTGCATTATTTTAGAGCAGGTCTTTTGGGGAGAAGGCATCTTTCTTATCTGATAAGGAACAATAACCAAATTCTGAGCTAATGAAAAATATGTTGAGCAACCCATGACACAAAAGAAATCATACAGTAAAACAGTGCTATTGTCAAGTTTATAAAAACAAGAATATACATGTTCTGTTAGATGCTTTAGAAGTCTTTCTGAATGCTGTTCCCTAGGGGTGAGAATTACACTTGCCAAGTTTATCTGGAAAGATGTTAGATGTAAATTACATTCCTCTGTATTTATTGTACTATTTGATTACAACATTGAACAGCCTAGCTCTGCAACTTCTACCACTTATCACACTCACACCAAAGCACCGAAATGCAGCGGTTTGATGAATTCCCATTTGGTATTCAATGTAGTTTGCCTTACTAAAAGAAGAAAAGTGGTATTATCTATCTTGCATTGTAAATATTTGCTACAGCTGGTTTGTGTGTGTCCTGATTTCATAAATAGAGGCAGGTTGTGTTACCATTCTTTAGGTAGGAACATGCTTAATTGTAATAACATTCTCCATTTTCATATCACAATAAAATAAAAACATGAAATAGCAAAGGAAAGCTTCCTAAGCAGAAAAGACTTCTGTAGATCAAATGATGCTGTACTGCTTCTTTATATAGTTGCCCATACAGACACAATAAAACCTATGGACAAAATTAATTGCAATTTAAAATAAGCATGATATCTGCTATCACAGTTTTCCTGAAGTTTCAGGTGTTGCCTGTAACAACATAATCATAAAACACTGCTTTATTACTGCAGGTGCCCCACCCAAAAACAAACAAACAAAACCCTACACATTCTCTTCACAATAACTTTGTTAAAACTTTCCTCATTCTCCATGTTTGTAGTTAGCACTATTATGTCTACCATATTCTTGTAATATTCGTGCAACAATGGTGTGCTTGTCACACAGCGCTGTAACATTAAGCTCCACAAAACAGTGTACTTGGGATGTATTTGTCTTCAATCCAGCAGAGAACATGACGACTCATAACACTGAAATGTAAAGTTATGAACAGCTTCTGGGGGTTGGCAGATTTAACCATGAGAAACAAGTTGATAAGGAAACATTTAATGTGAAAGAGGCAGTCACTAACAAAAGAATCTCCTGTAATTTGATCATAGGTAATAAACTGCTATTGAAGATCACATTCTGCAGCCTAATAGAGGGCAGCACACTAGCCTAAACAGTTTCTCTTGATAGGTCACTAACTTGAATATTGCAGACACTTTCAAAGATGTGTCCTCATTATTTTCCCTTGCCTGTGCTGAGGACAGGACAACAAAAAAAAACATCGTCTGTTACAACATAAGATATGTGTGCTGGAGTTAAGAATAACTGGCTGAAATACCATCGACCCACACATCACATTTTGATAACAGAGACTCAAACGCAGAGGGATGCAAGGTGGGGGAAGAACAAACTTGAGAGTAGAGGAGCAATGTAAATGCTCTTTTTGCACATGTTGAAAGCCTTAATGGTTACAACATCATTCACAGAATAGGCAAAATAGGCAATGTTCAAGAGGAAAAATAATCGTAGGATTTCATCCTAAAATTAACACTGAGGGAACAGAGAGAAGAAAAAAAAAAAAAAAAAAAAAAAAAAAAAAAAAAAAAAAAAAAAAAAACAAGAACAAAACAAAACACCGCTCTACAGAGGATAAATTCTCCAGGGGCACTTAAATTTCTAGTGGAATGGTGAATCTTTCACTAAGGCATTATTTGTTTATTGTTGTCATAGGCTTCTACTTTTGCTTTTGTGCAGGAATATGGAGCCTCAACACAAGTTTGAATGAGTGAAATCTTGTCATTGCTCAGGTCATACAGGATTTGCTGTAGTTTTAACATGGAAAATTTCACGTTATAGACAGGCAGGCATATCTGTAACATCTGCATGTTTATTTGTGCCAGGCAACAGACAAGCTTTAGCAGATTTCCTTACATAAGTACCCAGAGTGTTCTTATGCAACAGGTGCAAAACCCTTATTTCAAAGCCAGCCATCAGCAAAAGGCATAGTGCAGGAAGTTGACGCAATGCACCATGTTATCTAGCAAATTTGTTAAAAAAAAATAAAAATTAAAAAAAAAAAAGTCTATGACATACTAGAGAGGATGGCAAGATTGTCAGATTTTTGTTTTTTTTTTTCAGATTGTCATTACCCCATTAAAAAGCTTAAAGTATAAGAAAATACAGAGGATTATAGCTATGTACACATGCATAAACACACACCAGTATAATTAACATGTCATGAAGAACATCAAAATCCCAAAATGCCCTTCAGAGAAGTTCACATATCGTGACAGGTATAACCACGTGCCATGCCATAGAGAGATTACACCTCATCTTTAAACCACAGGCAGCCAACTTTTATTTTACTGTTGGTGAACCTTATCTGTCCTCTCACTCAGCCAGTTTCCATGATTCTTTTGGAACTGCAAGTAAAACGGGTGTATTGCTTTTCTGATTCTGAATATATTCTTGCACTTTTGAGAAAGATAAGTACTGTGCTCTAGAGAGAAACTGACTAACCACATGTTCTACACATGTAAGAGAAATCACATTCCAAAATTAATGCAGACAACGACTGCTTTTCTTAAGTTTCTGATGTTATTTCTCTGTTTGTAAAAATATGTGTATATCTAGAAGACATCTAGAAACATGCATAGGTTTTCCATAGCATTAAATACCACAAAAGTCAAAGGAAAACATTAACACAAGTAACAGCTTTGTTTTCAAAACCATTTGTTTACTATTCGCTACACCTTGAAAATTCAGTTGTCTGAAAACCACCAAAATAAAACACTTGAAAATAAGCTGCAAACTGATTTTGTAGACAGGGAACAACTGGACATCTGTAAAGTTAGACTTTTCAATACTTTTTATGGCCAACAGGACATAAAATCAGCTACTGTGATAACATTTTCACACTGGATTAATGAAACAAAATCTGTTCATGTAATTCCAGTTTAATAAGCTTCTACCAGAGTAGAAAAAGTTGAAAAAAGTGAGAAACAAGAATCCTTACCTTTCTGCTGAGTCTTCTAGTGAGCCTGCTAATTACATTGAGCTTTTTTAAATACTTGCATTGTAAATGAGACCTGCAATCTCACTCAAATAGACCATGAGAAATCAGAGGATTATAAGTTTCCCTCTTAATTCCCAGGTGGTAACAATCTAAGAAAAGTGCTCACGTAGCTTCCATTACCAGATTATCCCCCCCACCTTCCAGCTTTTAATGAGCATAACCTCTGAATGCCTTTGTAATACCAGGAGGAGCCTATTATTCCCATCCTGTGAAGACCGCTATGCCTACAGATTCAGAGGCAGTTAGGCACTTAACTCTAGAGGGCTTACTGATGTTACAGAACTTCTGCTGCCTTAGCTGTGCTGGGAGATTTTCTTGGGGAGAATCAGAATGTTATGGCAGTGAAAGCCTTTTAGATGGCTTAAATATTTCAGCTCTCTCTTTCCATAGCAGTTTCACTAGTACAGGAATCTCAGTGAAAACCATGAATTTTTCATACCCACACCACCAAAACCATGAAGGAGATGGTAACCCTCTCCATTCTTCATTCTTTTTAGTCACATAATTCAACCTTGTTTCTCCCATCTACTTTTTCATCACTCTAATGTAACTGCTCAGCTCAGAAGAACTTTGATCATAGAGCTAGATGCTGTACAAAATTCTAATTATGCAAATCTCACTCATGTTGACACTGTGTTGAATTTTTCATTGCTTCATTGTTCTCCCTTTTGGAAGTCATTATCTGGACCAAATCAGTATAGTAATGCTTTAGATCCACTTTGAAATATGAAAAACAACTACGAATTGGGCCCACTGACTTAAGTGTTGTTGAATTCATAGCATTTATTTCCGCGGGTTTATTCACGTGTATAGAGCTTGTTTTTTTGCCTTTTATTTTTGTATTCACACCTACATATGCATAGTACAGATCATATGTGCACTATACTCTAAGACCATCTGCATTTTTTCTGTTTCCTTTCCACTGCAGTCTGAATGCTGTTTCCATCTGTTCTTATAGCTGTCAGCCTGCAGACATTCTAATTTTGTGATCACCTGTTCTCATGTAATCCTCATTTCCTTTAGCATTTCTTCTTCCTTCCTCAGAAAATCTATGTGCTTCTGACATCTGTTCTCCACAATTATCTTTTATGAACTCCCAGGCAAAAACCCATTCAGAGATGTTGTCAATGTCAACCTGCTCTGTCAATATATTACACTTGGCACGTCTGACACCCTGCAACGTGTTGACCATCATTGTGCCAGTGACCTTGAGCAATATCTTTTTATTTCACAGTTCTTGTACGTAGTGACTTTAGCATTTCTTAGAGAGCAAATGACGCTAATTCAATCCAATAACCATTACTGAATGGATCACCATGCACATGAGACAAACTAATACAGTCAGTGAGAAGTTCACCTGAAACACTATATTGCCTTGGTTCAGGTAAGTTATGAAACCAGAATACTCCTACCTTTTCATCTAAAAGAGACTGAAATGTCTTCTCCCAATATCACAGCATGTAATTACATGTGGCTGAATTCACCTTGAATCCCAGTACTGCTCCTTGACACAGGAATAATTTTTCAAAACTGATTATTTTGCTCTATTTCAAATAGGATTCAAACTGTAAGTTTTCACTCCTGAAAAGAACAAAGCTATTTCATTTAACATGAAAACAACTTGGAAGCAAGAGTATTCACAATCTTCAGGAATATATCTACCTTGTACAAAATAAACAAAAAGGTCAAATAAATGTCCACAAAGCAGACAACCTTATTCCTTGCAGAAAGACAAAATTTGGCAGCCTATGTTATTACTGCAAGAATATTCCAATTGGGATATATAGATTTTAACATTAATTTTACCCGTGTTCCTTGTAGCAGCTGTCCACATTGTATCACATTTTAAGAAAAATGACTGACAAATAACAGCCAAGATGAAATAAACTTTAATTTTTATAACATCTGTCATATACTCAAAGACTTGTCATAGACTGCTTCTTTTATTTTGTGTTTTACTGGAATCAAAAACAAGTGTGCTACTTTGGGAAAATTGATAATTTCCTTTTTTTTCATTAGAAAGATGTTTCTATTTTTGGAGTGTACAACTAGTAGCACTATGATTTCCAGAAAATGAATGGTAAATACTTCTGCAAACCCGAACTCCTTGTATGCTTCCAATGAAACTTGTTTTCATAAATTGGAACCAATTTTTTATTAAGATTATATATTAATGCCACTTTTAAATACTGTCAGTAAAGGACAAATTCTACTCTTTTGCTACTACTATACATGTGGTACAAAGGTATTACAATATATTTTTTTCTCAGTTTTATTCCTCTGACGTGCACACGTTGTAATTAACTCTTAGTAGGCATCATAACTTTTGTGTCTTTATCAGTCCAAATTGCATAGTTTGTGGTAAACTACTAAGAAGCAAGAAGAGCAGTGAAATTCAAAATCAGAAATGTAACCCTGTCATTCTCCTTGGCACCAAGGAAAGGTGAATGGGTGGGCCCTAGGGTTGCTTGCTCTCTCTGTATGTATGTAGTGGTCTGTGTGTATGGAAAGGGAAGTGATAATCAAATACAATAGGCTTTTTTTGCCATTCTTACATTGTAGTTCCTGGCTAGCCTAGGGAAACTGCAAGGAAGATGATTTAGCATGCTGTTGCTGTATGTGGACTCCTATGGACTTGTAACATTACCTCCCTCCTGAATCTGCTTGCATATAACAGGATATAAGACTTTTATAATTCCTTTAAGATAGTCTCCAGAGGCTATAAAATGGCTTTAAAATCTGAATTTGGGTGTATGTCCTTGTGGGATTATAGAAAAACCACTCTAGAAAGAACATAAACCCTATATTGAAGGTAGATCACAGTATGATGGTGATGACTCCTAGTTATGCTTGTAATCAACATACATATGAGTCCCACTTCCTCTAATACAGAAAGCTCAGCATAATTTTCCTATACCTTTTAACTTGCCTCTTAAGGGCCTAAAGATCCTTTTCAGAAAAAGGATGTATAGATCTAAAGAAAAAAGCAAACCAGAAAATAAATAGATAAAAGGGAAAAAATAATAATAATGATAATTTAAAAAAAAAAAAAAAAAAAAAAAAGTTAAAAGTTGCTATGTTTTATTAAGCTAGCCACTTAACCACTATTCCAGAACAATTATTCTCATAGGATATGATTTCTGATAATGAACTCTCAGCAGGAACCTTGTTTTATTCCTAATTACTATATAGGATTGAAAAGATCAGATTTACTACAATTATCAATTGTTTGTTTTAGAGTAAAAATTCTCTCTGCCTTTTAAGATGACTTAAAGTGGGGAATTAAGTGTCAGCTGTGGTGCATCACTGAATGTGATTTGTAGTTTAACTATCACATTAAATCTTTTAATTAAAACTTGTAAAACAAACTGCAGTATTAGTAATGTGGTAACCAGGTAATCATCTTCTTCAGGCTTCAGGTTGTCTACCTCCCCCCCCCCCCCCCCCCCCCCCTTTTTTTTTTTTTTTTTTAACTCTAACCTACTTCACTCAGGGGAAATATAGTTACCCTATATTCGTGATGGCTTTACTAAAATCATTCCCTGAGCCTACAGGAAAGTCTTAATTACCTAGCCTTAATTTTAACTATTGCTACAAGATAATCATTTTCGTCTTATGAACAAAATAGGTTAATTATTATAATATATAGTAATATAATTATAATCACTGTGTCTGAATATTAATGGTGATTTGTTTACATATTATTGGAAAGCAATAAATAAGGGGAAAAACCTTAAAAGAATGGCTGGGAATTCAGGGAATGAAAACAATCCCCGGGTTAAGGTCTTGAGCACAGCTGCATGCATTTGGTTCTGTGTTTGCAAATAAATTTACCAAAATAGGATCCTGCATTTATGTAAAAAGATAACCTTTACTGTCAGTAGCAGCAATGTAGCAGCAATGTTACCTCATCAGTCAAAATCATGGCATTCCAGTCTTAAGCTATAATCAAAAAGACATATATGGGTACCACTTGTCTACATGGAATATAGCATAAATGTAAGCAATGCATGACACTATTATTTTGTAACTGACTCACCATTCCAAGAGCTCTCATTTATCTGTAAACATATTTCATTCCTCTACGGGAACATTAATGTAGGTGTCTAACCTGATTGTTGAGACTTGAATATTTGCTTACTCTCTGTGCAGCCTTTTGGAAATCAGTATCATATCATATTAGCTCTGACATTAGAATAGTCACAGTGTAACTCTGTTCAGAAATTGTAAAACTGCATACTCTCACTTCAAAGCTGTGAATGGAGTGATCTTTCCCATGTCCATAGATATCGCTGCTATTACAAGTGTCTCATTTGTGCCATTACTTAAAGACAGGATTTTCAGCTTTCCCCCAGAGTAGCAATTTTACGGCCAAACAAATTTTACCTCATGCAACACAAAACTTACAAGTTATTAATATTGGTATGTATAGTTGCACATATATTTATATATGCGTATTGAAAATACAAAAGCTCTGAGCTATACTGTTATATATATGAAAAACAAACACTGAAAAATTCCTTTATCTTACTCAAAACCTTTGTTGGCATTGTATTACTAATTTGGCTCTTGAGACTCTGAGCACAATGAATGCTTTTTCATGTCTCAAAACATCCTTAAATATTAAATGTTCACTAGGCATTTCCCAGTTAACTATTTTGCTTAATAAATCAATACATGGAGTAGGACAGCTCAACTGGGCATGACGTTAGTATTTCTCTTGCCTATGAATTACATTCCATGCAGAGGTAATGTTTTCCTCCTCCCTAACTTTCCTCCAGTTGTAAAACTCAATTTTCAGGTTCCAGTGATTTCATCACAAAAAAACAATACAGCTTTGACAATAAGGTTTTATTAACCTTTATTGTTTCAAAGCCTACATCTGAGATGAAATTCCACAGTGTTAACTGTCAAAGGTTAAAAAAATGATTGCTGCTTGTAGTGAGTATCTGAAAGATATTCAGTTGTATTTTCCCATAATCCACTCAATACTGAAGGAAAATGAGGGTTTACAGTAAGTGAAAGCAGAAAACTTCTAAAAACAAATCCATGGTGCAGTTATTTTCCATTTTCTCAGAAACTGTATCTCAATTTAAAGGGGAAAGATTTGTATTTAAACAGTTTTCTCTTGCCTTCTCTTGCCTACTATATTTATGTAAATTTTGGCAGTAGTTTAGATATCTAAAACTAATTAGCAGTCTTGCACTTTATTATGGAGGAGAGGTATGACAGGTCAGCAGGGGTTTCTTCCTGCAGAAGAAGCTGAACCACACTAAACTTCCATGAAATGAGAGCACAACCACTTGTTTTAAAAAGCAACAATTCAATGGGTCAGAGCCTCAGGGAGGTAATGACCCATATCTCATAAAAGAGGTTGACCTGTTTCCTACATATTTTGCTGAAAATTCACCAGTGAACCCTTTCATAAGGCTAGCCAAAGGTTGCAAAAAGGCGTTTCTTTCAACACAGAATCACAACCTCGAATTCTCTTCAAAAACTAAATTTTTGCCTCCATTTTTATAAGACATAGCCACAAGACAAGGTCCAGGGATACAAGGTCAGAAGGGTTAGTGAAGCCAGGAGAGCGACTACTGAGCTCTTTCTAGAAGGGAAGTCTTGGGCCACAGTCTCTGATTATTTCAACTAAAGTTTTATGAAAAGTGATCATAAAAAATAATAACAATAAGGCATAATTACAGGCTGTGATGGAACCCAGACCTGCTGTGCTGTGTTTTGCCACACATCATGCACCTTGCAACCACTGAGGAATTTCACTGGCTTTAGATTGGGAATGTTAATCTTCCTATCAATGGTAAGATATCAGTGCACTGTGCACTATTTGGGCATTTTCATCTGCAAATTGTTGTTGCCCTGGAGCAGAATAGAGGCAATTTCTGCAGCCAGAGAAAATGCACTGCTGTCTGCACACAGGATGTGATCTGTCTGCCACATATCACAGTTGCAAGGGGGGAAAAGACAGTCTTGTTTCCAACCAAACCATCATCAGAGTTCCCACTGATGGCAGCAGCACCAATCTTCAGCTCAGCTGAAGAAAAAAAAACGAAAAAATTCTTACCAATGATATAAGACTTAATTACAAAAGTCTTGAAGTGTGCATTGATATTTGATTTGCAAAATTCAGTTACCCTCATCACTAGCAATAGCTTCTGTGGTTTGGTTCTCTTCCATTATAAGACAAAAAAATAAAAATAAAATTAACATACTTCCATGTGTATTTCTTTTTTTCTGAGAATCCAGAATAAATAAATAAAGGTTCTTACGCTCATTAACTTTGTTTTCTTTTTTAAATATCAGCTTCTACTTCACCGATTCAGTGATACAGTATGTAAATGAGGCATGAAATGAAAAATCCTTGCCTTCCCAGTGAGACACTGATCACGCTTACTTGCAGAGTGCCAGGTTAAGCTACCCACTGTCAGAAAGAGCCACACAGGCTACCTAGGGCTGGGAAGAACTATAATCAGAACAAGGCTCAGAGGACACAGCAAAGGTTGCTCTTCTCCCCCTATTTGCTGTTTGTACCAGGGCTGATCCCAGGAGCAGGGCCTGCAGGCAAGAACTGCTCAATGTTATTTCTAAACCTCTAACCCTTCTGGAGAAAAAAAAAAAAAAAAAAAAAAAAAAAAAAAAAAAAAGGACATTGGCCTGTAAACCCTTTGCCACAGTAAACAGATATTGGCACTCTTCTGATGGGATATTGACCTTTTACCTCTTTTGTGCTAGGAATTCTAGGAGAAATCATATGACATAAGCACATGACCAAAACCTCTCTGAATCTACCTTTAGTTTAACGCATTTAGGCCATACATAGACTATAAGCTTTCTCAGAAAATAATAAAATAAAATAAAATAAAATAAAATAAAATAAAAAGTTGAAGGTTAGTTACTTTGAACCAAATGTTCCATTTCCATGAGGATTATGTAGCTGGTGTCTTTCTAAATGGAGTGCAAGGTTGAGCTTCTTCAGTAATTTGTACCAATGCAAGAATTATTTCATTGCTTCTATCATTATGGTTTAAAATCTCCCTTGCATTAATATGTTTAAAAGTAAAACGATGTCTTAATGATTTCTTATATCAGAATTGAACTGTTTCAACAAATAAAATAAATAAATAAATCCTGGAAGGGACAGGAAGCCTTTTCTAAACTTCTAGATGCAACAAGCACAGTAGGGAATGGCCCTTGTGAGGAGACTCCCTGAGTATCTACATAGACCAAATAAGAAAGAAGTTTTGTTGCCATCTAAGAAACAGTCACGTGGTGAATTTCCATTAAGCAGTATTGCAACAGCTTTTTGAATACATGCAACATACTCTAACTTTTGTTGTCTCTAGTTATAGGTAAAATTAGCAGTTGTGACTTAAACAAGGGTGCATTGGAAAGCAAATACAAAACTCCAAGTATATTTCTGGAATACCTGTTGATGAAAGTAAATAATAATAATAATAATAATAAATTAAAAGAAAAAAAAGCTATTAAAGCTATTATATAATTTGTTGCTTCAATATCCAGCCATACATAAAAACACAGTAGGCTCTGTTAAATAAAGACAAAGGAAGAAGCAGCACTTTCTAAAAGACATGACTGGATGAAGCAATGTTCTGTATTTACCAGTGTTTGTAACTCTGGCTTGCAGAATAGCAGCACGTTCCTCCTCAACTAATATGGTGACTCCTGAACTTTTATAGTTCAAGCATTTTCTTTTTTATTTTTTTATTTCCATTTGAATGTTTTGGAGGGTTTAATTTAATACATGGCACCATATTTCAGGAAGCAAAGAACAGGGATGGGTGTAAGCGTTACATGCACTCTAGCATACTCTAGTGGTCAGGCCTCATTGTGACTTTGTAGTCAACAGATGACAGTGAACAACGGAGCTCTGCAGGTGCTTGGAAACATCCAAGATGTATTCAAAACTTCATTTAAATACAGTTTGCATAACCGCGTCTACAGAGACAAATAACAAAACAGGAACAACCTATCTGAATGCAATCGATAAATTCCACTCAGCTGCACAGGCACACATTGTTATTCATAGGAATGTCACAGAAATAACTGGAATTACAGTTTAAATGAGGTCAGAATAGAAGGAGTTTATTACTACAGCTGTAGGAGAGGACAGAGAGCAGCAGTGACAGGCTCTGCCCAAATGGGACAGTTACAGAGCTTATATACCTTGAGCTTGTAAAACCTGTCCTTCACCAAAACTGGGTTAGATAAGCAGGATATGATAAATAACAACAGTGACTGAAATCCTTCAGATAAGAAGGCTCTGGATATCACATCCTTTTACAATTAATCCACTCCTTTGATAATTAAATCGTGCTGACTGGCAAGACCATTAACTGCAAATCTTTTTTAACTAGTGAGGCCTGTGAAGGCCTATGCGATGCTAAGTATTTTGCTTCTGTGGGAAGCTGACTGAGATAGTGGATATCCTGTTTGGTATTCTAATTTGCTTAAAAACCTAACCTATGGCTTTGATCCCCCAGTGATTTCTGTCCTATATGGCTCTGTGGTATAAAAGCAAGCTACGCATTTCCCAGGGCACAGGAGAGGAGGGCTGGATAAACCCCGTACCAATGCTCCTCTGAGTTTTACTCCTCTATGCCATCTCTGTCTGCAGGACACTGAATAAGGATGTCAGGTCCATGCCACAGAAAACTGACACATTAGGGAAACTCTCTCCAAGAACCATAAATCAAATTCATTCTTGCCCTACAAAGACTAGTAATTGGCATCTTGCAGATACACAGCATGGCTTCCATTCAGTTGTTGCCTGAACTTCGGAGAACTATATTGCCAGGTTTTTCTCCACAAGGAAGGCAATGCCAGTTTCCATTTCACTAAAGGAAGCTGTACTTCTCATAGGAACCCGTGGCTCCAGGAGATTTAAAAGAGCAGATTTTATAGGCTTGATAATATTACTTCCAAAAGTAATAGGCAACTTAAAAGAATTACTTAAACTGTGCTAAGTTGAACTGTAGATATCACTTACTTTTTTAGCACAGCAGCTAAATGATTGAAAAAAGGAGATAAACTTAAGGAAAAATAATTGTTAAATAGAAGTTTAAGTCTTGGCTTTTGTAAAATTACATATTAGCAACTTTCAAGAGAGAAATGTTTCAAAATTGAAACATGCAAGTGTTCATTTCTGAAATGAATTTATTTTTTGCATTTTTTTTGTGTGTAGCTTTTTTCATGTTGATATTATTGTTATTATTATGGGATATTTTTCAAATGAAACTATTAATTTCAAGGCACTGCCAGTACGATGATATGTTTTTTTGTTTCTTTGGTGTTTTTTTTTTTTTTTCTTTTTAAATCTCAGTAATTGCCTTTAAAGTGCACCTCATCCCTATGCAGGAAGTGTGGCAATAGGTGTGAGTTTTGCCAGTGCAGCAAATACTAATAATATTGCAATACATTTCCGTCTACTGGTATTTTGCTCAACAACCTTCTTTTGCTTGTCTAAATAGTTTTGCAGCACAAAGTTTTACTTTGTTTCCTATTTTACAGAGTATTTAAGAAAAATATGCATTGCTTTACATTTTTAGCATAGATCTGGAAAATATTTTAAAGCACTTTGTAGACCCTATGTTAGTTGACTATCTAAGTAACAAATGATGAACTGAACGAGCTTTGCTAACATATACTCTTCAGCTCTATCATCAAAGGCTCCCAGCTTGGCACTGTAATCACATTGTGTCCTTGAAGGCTGGGGAAAGTGGGGTGGAGAGGAAATGTAGATAACCACAAAATCCAGCGTGTTTCTGGAAACAGTCTTCAGAGAAAGTTAATTTGTTGCTGTCATTGATTTTAAGCAATTTAGTGCTGGTAAAAGGTGCCAGCTGAAGAAAAGTAGACAAACAGGGAACAGTCTGGATACAGCAGCCCTCTGAATAGCTTATGGCAGTCTGTGTGCAGGCACTTCAGGGGTGGACAGAGGCTCAGGGAACTTGCCTGTGCCTGCAGGAAGGAAGGGGACCTTCGACCTGGGCCTCCCTTCTTGATATTGTCCGGCTGGCTCTTACCTGATGGCACTACACTTCTGCGGAAGACATGCTTTTGGAGAGAGAGGGTTGCTCTTACAAAGCATTTTTTCAAGTTACAGGGATCCTGATAACAGTTGAGGCCCACAGATACTTTTGGAAAATAATTATTGCCCTGGAAATACCCTTTAGCCTTAGGAAATCAGTTTTGCACCAGGTGTTTCAAACACATCTTAGATCTTTTTAACAAAACAACCACTACCACACACACACAAACACACACAAAGGCTATAAAAACTTTCTGAAAACAGTTTACAATGATTTGCAATAGAAGTTATGGAGCTCAAGTCCTTGACCTCCCGTTTAGTTTCTGTATTATTTATACAGCTATATTTCCAATATTTATTCTATCTATATCAAAATGACATCACATACCCTTTTCTGTTACCAATTGGACTTAAATCAAAGCTTTCAGCTTCAAACCATTCTGAACAGTGGGAGGACATATTGATTCCTGTAAGCCAGGATATCAGGTTTTCACCTCTTCAATGTGTTAGAGAAATACAAAGTAAACTGTCTAAATGACTTTAAAACACAGACTGTGTATCAAAATAAGTAATACAAGATACTTTAATAAATAGATATAAAACTCCTTGGCTCTTGAGATTCCTGTTTTCAAAAGACATGACAGAAAACTACCTAACCTTTAATGCAGCAATTTATGAAATTAATGATCAATTAATGAAAGCAATGAATCAATTAATGAAAGCAGCAATTTCTTGCTAGTGCTTCTAGAGACAACTGTGCATCCAAGTTCAAATTCAGCCTCCACCCTGAACTGAAAGCTGATGCTTTTGAATAAACACCATCATCCAAAATATGTCCAGAGCAATAAAAGCGGGGAAAGGAAGAGTGGGAAACTCTGCAAATGAACCATCCCTCCAGTTGGGATGATTCATGGTTTTGTCTTAAATATATTGCTCTCATCTGACACTGCCTTTGGACTGGCCTTGGGTTTCAGTGGCTACAAAATATAAATCACCTGTACATTATCTGTTTATCATTTAACAAACTGTCATGGTTATAGTAAGACCAGGAAGAACAAGAAAAGTGTGGAGAAAAAAAAGGATTCAGAGATTGTCTACATATGGTCATGGAAAAATAACTATGCTGGCTTCCTAGTAAAAGAAAGGAAGGCTCATAAATGAGAAGAAAGGAGTTGTTTCACTTCAGAAGTTACAGGGGCTGAAAGTGACAAATTTACAGATCTCTGTATATAAATTAAGCACTGTTTCAAACAGTGTAATCAATAATCACTCTGCATAATATGATATTGGCAATCAGAGATGTACAGAGGGCAAGATGGCTGTTTCACTGAAGTACTGAGATTTCAAAATATATATTCGTTCAAGCTCTAAGTGAAGACTAAAGTCTTCAGAATTCTTAAAGCAAAAACAAAAACCTGTCTGGACATGTATTGTTAATATCTAGTAGCAAAACAAAAAAACAAAAAGAACATGAAATTACACTTCAAAATGTGAAAACAAAGCGTTGCATTATTATGATGTTGCTGCAGCTTTTGGTGTTCATACTAAACAAAATTTCAACAAATTCTACATACATTTTTATTTTTTGGTATTGGCAATGGAATATTGCCCTCACCACGTTTCTGCAAATAGTTCTGCTACAGGGTTAGAGGTCATAATCTCAAACTAAATGATAAAATTTTGTCACATCTTATTGTCTTTTAATGGTTCTCAGCAAAAGGAACATCAGTAAGTCAATGAATTACTGTATATGTTATTAGATATAAACCACGTATAAAAAGTAAACTGATTTTAAATAACTCTGAAAAAAAATAAACAAATCCAAACAAGAAGTAACAGGATAGGTCCTTGGATCTGCCACAGTTTAACTGATGAAGATGTAAAGGAATAATAAAACTGTCCTCCACCAAACCTGAGGACTTAATTTTTAATTCATCTTCTAGGCTATTGGAATTATACAAGAAGCAATGACCCAACAATCTGCTAATCATCTTTCTGCTCCCTGTCAGCATTCTCTTTTCCTACCTGTGCTCACAACACGCTCCTGATTATTTTCCTAGACAAAGAAAATCTCATTTGTGCATGTGTCAGGTTTTACTCCCTTGTCACTACAAAGCTAGTACAAAAAGACCCAAGAGAAACCACATAACTTTTTTCACACTGCTCTGTAAAATTCAGGAACTATACAAACATTTCAGCATTTCACATTGTCCTAGAAGCTTTACTGTTAATAGACAGAGTCATGATATTAAGCATAGGAGATGCGGATTTCTTAGCATTATCTGCTGTATGAAACTCAAGAACACCATAAGCTCAGCTTTCACACCACTCGTTCTTTTTCTTATTGTTATGGGGAAGGAAGAAGAGAAAGTAGAGCAGATTTCAAGTCCTGAATATAAGAATTATATTGTCATTACAGTTTTATGGAATAACATGATCTTTGACTGCATTAGAACACATTAAGAATTCATTAATAACATGGATAGCTGCAGGGTTTTTTGGTTGTTGTTGTTGTTGTTGTTTAAAAAAAAAAAAGTATGATTAGCTTTTAAGGTAAAATAGCATTAAAAAAAAGTCATCACCAAGATTCTTGGTCTTCAATATACTAATAAATATAATTAGTTTCCTAAAGAGCTATTTAAATATGTCTACTGGATCCCAAAATTATACAATTAGTTGGGATGTCATAAGACTGCTGAATCAAAACAAACACAAAACTTTGTTTAGGCTGCTTCTTTAGACAAATGATAAACCAAATACAAAGATATCACATTAAAAAGAGCATCCCTGTTACAAAGTAAATGGGGGA